>NC_025875.1:764005-854139 GCF_000755165.1 Leishmania panamensis | reverse complement strand
CCGCCGAGCGACAAGAATGTGTGTCTCAATTCGTTTGCTTCTTCTCTTTTCTGTTTATTCTTATTTGTTCGTTTCTTTCTACTTGGCTGCGCCTTCTCTTCGCTCTGGCTGGCGCCTCCTTCCTCTCTCCGTGCTGGTGAGCGGTGGTGTTCTCGCTGGCGCCTGAGTGGCACCGCTGTGCAGTTCTTCTTTTTTTTGTTTTGTTTTCTTTTCTTTGCTCTTCTTGGGCCGTGCGGTTTTGTGGCGTCAGTGATTTTTGTGGTCATTTTTTTTTGTTCGATAATGCAGCGACCCTCATGGTGTTCCATCCACCCCCCCTCCTCCCCTCTTCCATCTTTTCTGTCCTCTGTTCTTTGCCCCATCGTAGTCGATGTAGTGGTTGTGTCGCGTCCCTGCTTCACTATTGTGTCTCTCTCTCTTTCTGTTTCCTCTTTCCTTTTTGGGGGAGAGCTCCGGTTGCATGCGTGTATGTGTAAGCGGCTATCTTCCAGTTGTTTTAGGGGAGGGAAGGACTTCTCGCTCCTGTGCGCTGTGCTGTTGTGTTCCCTCCCCCCTTCTCCCTTCCAATACGCATCTGCCAGAAAAGCACACGTGTGCCCAGTCAAACCCGTGCGTTACAGAGCCTCTGCGCTTCTTCGTATCCCTCCCCCCATTCTATCCGGCACTCGCAGCTGTATACATGCGCACTCTCTGCTATAGATTTATTTGTTACGTAATAGAATCCCACCTTACACGCGCTTTCTGGCATCTTCAGAAGGAAAGGAGAACGAGCACCGCTTTAAAGTCTTCATGCTTCGCCCTCGCCTCTCTTTCAACGCCGTCTTCACCCGCATTGGGTGCTCAAAGGCCCTTCTCTCTCTCTCATTCCCCCTCAAAGGCCACTGCCGTATTCTTCTTTTACTCGTTTCTTTTTTTTTCTGGCCTTTAAACTCTGCATTACGCTCCTTCTCTTTCATCGCGTGAGCGTGTCAGAGGTGTTGTGCGCTTGCGTATTTCTTATCGGCTTTGTCCCTCGAACTTGACTGACTCATTATCTAACATAATCGCACAGACCAGCGCTTTTTCTTTTGCTTTACTCCTCTATCACCCATTCTGTTTGCCCCTCGGTGAAAAACTGTGGTTCTTTGCATCTGCTCACCCTCTGTCAAGCACGCATACACGCAATTTATGTGGAAAAATGTACGCGCTGATGTGTCTGTGTGCGTATGTGTGTGTGTGTGTCTTCTGAATGCATGTCAGTGTTCTCCACCTTGTGCGCTCTGTTCTTCTCTGTGATTCAGCGACCACTACGCGGAACGAACGCGCACGCCTCGATTCGTTCACCCCCCTTTTGTTGTTCGTTTTAGTGAGTACGACGTGCACTTTTTCCTCCTTTTTTCTCTTTTTTTTCGGCACCACTCCAGACCTCACTCATCTCAAGGAGTGGCGGGGGGATAACACATCAGTGCGCAGCATCCCACCATCTCACTACCCCCACTCTGTGGGAGGCTGCCAGGCAGCCCCTCTTCTCTCCCTGCACGTGCCGAACCACCCTCTGGCTCTGACAGGGTCAGGTGTCTACGACGCAGGGGAGGCCAGACCGATGTATCGCTGCGGATCTCGGCGGTCAGGCCGTGGACGGCGTTGCGTCGGAGCAGCCTGCGACGGCGAGCACGTGTGCGCCATCCGTGTGACGCGCGGAGTGTCAGCGTGGCTCCGGCACATCTCACGCGGCCCTCGTGGTCTACTGGTGTGCGTGGAGGGGGGAGTGCGTCGAGCCACGCCACGGGACGCACCAGGCGGCGGCCAGCGAAACAGTGGTGGGTGGTTGGGTAGGGTGTGAGGCAGGGGCCGTGCTCAGCTAGCTCTGTGGGCGTGCTGCTGCAGCGCGTGCTGAGTGCGGCTTTGCAGGGCGCGATGGGCTGTCATAGGTCGAGTTGGGTGGAATGCGACTCAGATTGTAATGCAAAATGCACACGCTGAGCACGAAAGCCTTTTTTTTGTGTTGTTGACATTGACCCGAGTTCCACAAAAAAAAAAAACAGAAGAAATGACATTGTGGGAAGTGACAACGTTTGGGTGTCATTCGAGCTCGCCCTTCTACCTAACGTGGCTCTGTAATGGTAAGGTGAGGGCTGGCTACCCAGGCAGCGACTCTGGTGCCGCGGCTCTGGGCTCAAGTCTTCACCAAAAGGCCTCAGCATCGGATGAAGCAAACAAACACGCCTGTTAGACGCGTCCTTCTCACTCTCTCGTTGTACTGACTTTGTGTTGCTCTTTTCTCTCTTTGCTGCTCTACCTTGGCCTGTACAGACAGACGCTCACGCAAGCTGAACGCCTCTCTGCTGATACGCGCGTGTGTGGGTGCGTCTGTTTGGCGTATTCCTCGAAGGGTGCGGACACCTCTGTGGCACTTTTATAAATACCCCCGAAGTCCGAGCCAGGCAGCGGTAAGACAAACGCTTGTAAAGTGGCGACCAGCATGCATAGCAACTCCCTCACGGATGACGAAGGGGTGCTCGGCTCCCTGAGCGCCGCATCAGCAGACGCCCATGTGAAGTATGAGCCAATGACTGCAGCGACCAACGAGGAGGAAACGCTACGCCATGAGAACTTCCATGAGCACGATACGACCGTTGTGGCAGAGCATGATGAGAAGTCCGTCACGGCAAATGCATCTGCCACGCGACTCGATGAGACGCAGCCAGCGCTGCTGGAGGCTGACAATGAAGAGGCTGTAGACGAGGGTGACGACGATGATGACAGCAAGAATGGTGGCGACGGTGCATACGCGGCCGAGTACCGAAGCCTACTGTTTCGTGTGGCGGAAATGGAGGCTCAAGAGCAGCAGCGCGATCGGCAAAGTGATTTTGCGCTGCGCATGGCACAACGGGAAGCAAAACTGATGGCGGAGGTGGCAGCACAGCAGCAGATGTTTCTGGCGTCACAGGCCCTGAGCGCGTCTTGTCTGCATTCTAGTGGCAGCGCTAAGACCTCCCCCAACGCGAGCGCCGAGTCTAGGACGCTGACGGCTACCTCTGCCGCCGATGCCTCACCGAATGCCAAAGACATCGCGGCTGCTGTAGCGACAGACGCTCGATTAGCATGTTTAGCGCATCGTATGGAGCACGCTCAGCTGCAGTACGAACGCTGCACTGAGGCAGTGAGGTTGCTGCGCTCCCACGCACGATCGATGCAGGCTGATGCGGAGCGTCAGGAGAAACTGAAGACGGAAACTGCGGAGCTCTTGGGTCGCTTACACGAGAACGCAGGGCTAGCTGGCAGGGTGATGACTTCTACTGTGGAAGAATCATCAGAGGAACACGACTGTGCGCGGCCTTTGACGGCTTCCCCACCGACGCGGTCTCCGCCCAGCGACATGTGGCAGAAGCACATAAGCGACATGACCACCCTTGGCGGCACTCTGGCGAAAGTACACACTCTTTTCCGTGATCCGGATTGCCGCACAAACATGTCCGTTGTTGCCACGGCACTTACGGAGGTGGGACGTCGGTGCCAGAGCTTGCTGCAGGAACTGCAGGCTCTAACTGAAGCTGAGGTGCAGACGGAGGCCGATCTGCGGCAGCGCCGTGCACATTCACTGGAATGGAGCCTCTTCGCGGCAAACGCACAACAGGCGCGCGAAATGCAAGACTTGTACTCACCTGTGACCATCGCGGAGACGCGGGCGATGGGGCTGCGGAAGGTCTTGCTGCGCCGCCGGAAGGAGTTACAAAATGCGTTGACACTGGCCATTCTACGTGATGCGGAGAAGGCAGTAAGTAGCATCGGCTATGCCGCCGATGCGTCTTCTTCAGCTTCCGTGCCACAGCCACCCTCTATCTTTTTCTCACAGCCATGCGGGGTGACGCCGGAAGAAATGAAGGCTGTCACAGACACGTGCGCGCGGCGCGAAGGGCTGAGGGATCGCTTGTGCCGAGAGCTCCTTTACCTGAAAAAGTGCGCGCGTCGTGTCCTTGGTTCAGCCTGGGTCTCACAAGCTGAGGCTACAGCGCTCACTTCACTGGCGGAGACGGCCGATGTAAGAGGGGACTCGCAGATGCTGGAGGCGGTACTGGAGGATGGACTCCGTTGGGCAAGTTACGACGGCCTGGCGCACCTTGTGGTTTGTGCGGCATCGACACCAAAGCCGAAGGACGAACAGGACGACGGTCACAGGGGCGACATCAGCGACGTAAACGAAGATGTAGCTGGCGAGGGTAAAGTACAGGATGAAAGCGATGGACTCACGTCGTTACCGCACTCTCACCCATCAGCACCTGTGGATTTGCTGGCTACCCGTGTTCAAGTGCTCTCTCTGCTAGAGGCGCTGCAGACACGCGCCAACTCACTTGTCTCACTTCTCGCCGAAAACGCAAAGCACTGGCAAAGGACCCACGATGTTTGGGTTGAAGCGGAAATGTGTGCCAGTTCGAGCGAGGATGCCTGGTGCCGCACTGCTGAGCTGCTCCTGCGCCGGTGTACCGATATGGCTACCGTGGAGATCCTGTCGAGTGGCGCACGCGATGACGATGCCGACTTACACATCGCTTGCGCCTCTCCCCTCTTACTGCAGGAACAACAGCTGCTCAACAGTCTTCATGCCTCCCAGGAAGCCATTACCGAGGCGGTAAACGCCGCACTTGCGCAGGTGCACCACGGGTGTGCAGCGCCCCTCGAGCGTGAGAAGCGAGAGGTTGCTCTACTGATCCGACTTCTGCAGCTCTCTGATGAAGCGGGTGCGCCAGAGTGCCAGGGCGGTAACTCGAGAAGCACCGACCTACTCGTAACGCATACCACACCAGCACTGGAAAGTGCGATGCAGCTGCTAAAGCTTGCCGATGATGACGCACATGAAAGTGACAGCGCGGACCCTTCCGTGGCAACGTGTGACGCGGGAAAAGAGCGATGTCTAGCGCAGGTGCACTTGCCACAGTTGCCGCGGCGCGTGGATGTCGTCCAAGATGCCATCAGCGTACTCTCTGCCAAGTGGAAGGAGACCCTTGCCGCCGAAACTGCGGCGATTCGCACGAAATTCACAGAGATGCAGGTGAAACTCGATCAGTATGCGCAGTACTCTATGGCAGAGGTCCCATCACTGCTCGAGAAGGCGCTCGCGGAGGCCAAGTCGTTGCAGGCGCGTGCGTCCGAATGCACCACACGCAATAGCCAGACTGCTTCTCTTGCTGCCCAAGTCGAGCAGCAACGAAAGTTACTGACTGACAGCACGACAACAGAGCGGTACGCGCTGACTGCTGCGGTGCAACAAGCGCGGTTAGAGGTGGCAGCCCTGCAAGCACAGGTGGCGCAGCTACAGATGCACAAAGACCTCTCTGCAGCTGAGTCGCTCCACCGTTGCGAGGTAAGGGAGGCTGAAGCGGTTACGTGGAAATCCCTCCTACTGGATCATCTGGGGCAGCGCGAAATGATGGCTGGAGACGGTGCCAGAGATGGCGCAATCGAGGATGGCGACGTCTCTGACATAAATCAAGAGACCTCCGCCCCCATTCTCGAAACGGCGACAGACATGAGGACAAGGCAGGAGGAGAGGAATCAGGAAATTGACGGCAGTGCAGCCGAGTTGGAGGTCGCATCACTGAAGCGAGAAGACGAAGCCGATGGGCCAGAGATCATGAAGACGGATGAAGCGGGGGCAGACGTAGGTGACGCTGAAGGTGGTGATGACGAGAAGCAGCAGTTTGTTGATGAGTCGGCGAAAGATGACGCACTCAACTTCGACGGCGAAACAGGCGAGTACCACACCACCGAGGAGGTCTCCGAGAACGAGCAAGGCGATGGCCAATCAAGAAACGACGACAACGGTACAGAATACCCTGTAAGCGAGGAGCCAGGTTGCACTACCGTGACGGGTACCAGCCACTCAATGGAAGCGGTGCTGCAAGTGGAAGTGAAAAGGCAATATCCTCTGCTGCAAAGTGGAGAACGTAAAGTGAAGCGACGGCAGAGACGGCGGCGACAGCACCCCAGTATCCTTGGCGAGGCCATCCTCGGACAAGCTGAGTCGGGGCAGCGACCGCCGGTATTTGAGAGTGCAGCCGGCATCCCTTTCCTGCATCAGCCGCCTCCGCCAGTACTCCCGTCCGAACCGACAACCCGACCGGTTTACGAGGACAACCCGTTCTACTCAGGTTTTGGTTTTGAGGAAGAGTAGTCGAGCGTTCGTGTGCCGCTCTTTTATTTGGATTCCTCAGCTTTTGCCGCTCCATCGTGTGCGCATCATTTTGGTTCGACCCCGTATCCCCGTATCCCCCCCTTCCCACTCTCGTACCTCCCTCACCATTCCTACCCCTCTCCTGCCGCATGTATTGCGATGCACTCGGCAACTATGCTACGAGAAACAGTAGAGAGGGGTGGTGGATAAAGAGGGGAACGGACCCTGCCACACACGGAGCCGAGACAGAGTAGCTGCAGCGGAGAAGAAATGATTGGTCAAGGAAAGCTAAAACGAAAGGGGAAAGAGGCCGTTCGATGCCAACGCCTACGGCGGCAATTATATGTCTCTGTGCAGATGTGTGTGACTACACTCATGCAAACCTTCACCGCGCAGTCCTTCAGCCAGAGGAGAGAGCCACACTGAGTCAGAGACGCGCATACAGAGTATCAGTTGGTTCGCCTTCGACATTTCCCATTGCACTGTGTAGCGTATCTTGACTTTTTTCTGCAATTAAATGCACCGCACGCCTTGTGCTCTCTCTCTCGCTCTGTTTCACGCTCATACCTCCTCCCCCCTCCCCTGCTCGTTGTTCTCCAGCGTAACGCATCGCATAGTGTTTTGCGTCGCCTAGCTCCGGTGCCGTGGTTGCCGTCGCTCTGTTCTGCTGGTTGCCTTTCATCCTATACATGATTCTTCTCCCAGCTGTCTCTCTCTCTCTTTCGCGCCTCTCCACACCCCTCCTCCTCGCTCCACCTCCTCTATCGCACCACGCAGCGAAGTTGTTCACTGACTACTCTCCCGCCCTTACACACACGCTCATATCCCTGAGCATACAGACACTTGCCGATCGGAAGAAAACGACAGTAGTGGAATAATGCCGCGCTCTAGCACAACCGAAATATGTATGCTCGTGTGGCCGGTCTCGCCCGCCACGCAGATCCTGGGTGCGAACGACTCCATTGCGTGGGTGGTAGGGTGGAATGACCGACGCCTGTACATCATTGTGACGTGGTTTCTGCGAAACTGCACATTGGAGGAGGCAAAGGCAGAGCTACAGAAAATCAGGTGTGTCCTGCAGAACTACAACGGGAATATGCCAGAGATGCCGTACAGTAGTCTGACTATCCTGGGCTGCGTGCGACCCAGCAGCACCTCTCACGGCTCTAACCTGTACTCCGTCGCGGAGGAGGAAGACATCCGCGACGCACGTAGGAGCAGCTATCTCTGGCTGGAACTGCTTGAAGGCCCAGTGTTGGCGGAGCTGTGGTGCTGTGGTGCGCGCGTGCAGCCTTGCCAACTGCATGTTGTGCGGTGTGATCCAGCCAAGGCGCTTTCCATTAGTCCCACCATCTTCTCGGCCACAGCGCTCTACGGGGTATCGGGGGTGCGGCAGCTGCAGAGCGGGATCGTGCCGGTGTGCGCACCAGGGGCGAGCTCGAACCTGGAAGGCGTTCTTCTTCCGGGGGTCATGCGCAAGGAAGCGGGGCCGCGCGTACTCAAGCGGGATCAGCAACGCTGGCGCAACACGAGCTTCGTGAGCGACTCCATCACGATGCCCGCCGAGGACAGTTTCTCCGACCGCGACACGGTGGAACAGTCTGGTGTGCTAACAGGCAGGCGTCGGGAAATGTTTGTCAACAGTAACATCAGTTTCGCGACCCATTCCAACAGCTTTGGGGAAGACGCTTTGGCCAGCCCGGAGTGGCATCGGAACAGCTCCCTGCGCGACCGCCTGGCAGCAGGTCCGGAGGAAAGCTTTACACCCTTGGAAGGCGACGATAGCGGGGTGACAGCGCCGGTCAGCACGGCGACGCTGAGTGACTCGGAAATAGAGCAGGTGGACAGCGGCGATCGAAAGAGGGGGTGGCGATCGTCGTCGCACTTCGAGAAGCACCGCGCTCGGAGTACGCTGGCCCCGCCGCAGAGTATCGCTCCACCGCCACCGGCGGGTGTGCCACCTCGCCTTGACTTCACCTCGACCACCGACAGGGCAGAGATGAGCATCCTTCTGGCAACAATGCGTGCCGGCCGAAATGTGCGCCGCGTCATGCAGAAGGAGGAGTTGGACAACTACGTCAAGGAAGAAACCGTGGAACCGCTGACGGGAGTACTAAAATACGCTGTCGACTTCATCTTCAGCTACGTCATCAGTCTCTTGAAACTCCTGCGTTTCAGCAAGACAGCAGAGCTGCTGCTCTACCGAACGTCTGAGTTTGTGCACTTCTTGTGTGCCGTCAGCTTCGCCAACGACTCCTGCGGCCTCCATCCGGTGCTGCCGCACCAAGTCTCGCCCTACGCTAATCGCCGCTATGTCTGCATCTTTGGCTACATATCGCGCTGCGCGGTGGACCTGGTGCTTGGAGTGCTCGTTTACTTGTGCGTGTCAGCCTGGGGCCCGTCCCTCTTTGTCGCCTCGCAGTACGTGGCGCGTCACTGCCTGTACGAAATGCACGCTGCCTACATGGACTGGTTTGACGGCTACCCGGCTGGGCTGAAGGTAAATGAAGACCTGAACATGGCGCTCTGCTTCTTCGCCAAGTGCGTGCTGGAGGTGTGGGATGCGCTGCTGAGGTGGTCTCCTGCCACGCTGCCGAGCCTCGTATCCTTCCAATCGGACTCGTTCGCAGTGGAGGCGTACGTGAACAGCACAGTCGCTGCTGTCGGTACGGCGGCGCCGTTGTCAACGTTGTCTTACCCCGCCTCCGAAGATCAGCTTCAAGCAGTGTACGAGTGGATCCGCATGTCGCTTCACCTGCGCATCTTCTGCCTTCTAGGCTGCAGCACCGCTGCTGCCCTCGTCTCCGACATCACCGGCCTCGTTTCGCTGCACCTACGCTTCCTTTACCACGCCGTCGCGTTGCCATACCGCTTTGCTCGCGTCTTGCTCACAAACCTCTTTCGTCAGTTCTACGGCGTCAAGTACAACCCCCTGCGCAAGCGCTACGATAGTTATCACTTCCAGGTGGATCAGATGCTCGCCGCCACGTTTCTCTTCGTCATCATCAGCTTCCTGTTTCCTACACTGGCCGTGTACTACCTGTACTTTTCCTTTGTGCTGGCTATGATTTGGTACACGGAGACATGCATGGAGTCTGTCGCCTACCTCTCCCTGCACGTGCCGGTCTTTCCGATTGTGTACTGGCTGTGGATGCGACATCAACTAAGTGGAGGGGTGGCGCTCTCGAGCCCCGTCATCACCAGTGTGCGTCAACTCCTCAGCTGTGGCAGCCGCTCAGGCAGCCACGAGGAGGCGCTCGCCTCCCACACGGTCGAGGTGACGGTGGAGGCGTTGCCGCTTCCACTATCCCTCATGCTGACTGATTTCTTCGTTGTTGTCGACATCATTATGACACGCCTGCGACCGACAAAGGTAGCCTTGTTGGTGCTGCACGGCAGGATGGCGTACTCCCCGAAGATGACTGACGTTATCGGACCTCATCTTCTGACGAACTGCGTGTCGCCACAGTGCACCCTGTGCACCCCGCCACCCGAGAAGGTTGTCTTGAAGGACAAATGACAAAAAAAACGGAAGTACAATCGACGATACCAAAAGGGAAACACTCGAGATGTGGTGTTGCGCCGCCCCTTGTCTCTGCAGGTGTGTCTCCTTGCGCTCTTGCGCCCCCTCCCTCCCTCCCGTTTTGATTTCACGCTCCTCCTTTCTCTGCCCATTCGAGCCAAACAAAGACAACTGCACCGAAGAAAAAAATAATAACGCAACAACAAAGCACAAAATGCTCAGAAGAAATCCCCACACACCACCACCACCCACACCTGCGTTCCCTCGCACAAGAAGGAAACATATCACCTTCTCTGACTGCGTGTGTCTGTGTGGTGGTCTGTGGGCAGGCCATCCTCTACTCGGAAACCGGCTTCACACTGCATCTCGTCGACGTGGTGCTGCACTCGCCTTTGTGTAATACGCAGAACCACATGAACGCATGCTGTGCGTCTGTTATACCCAGTAAGCAAGCGCGCTGCACACTTGCTTCTCGTTCGTTCCCTTCTCTTGTCGAACTGCGCGTGTGCACATGTACTCGTGGTGTATGGTGAATACAATCGCCTCCTCCCTCGCATACTCTCTGTACCTCCTGCCTCTCTACACTCCACCTTCTCTTGGACTGTCTTCTTGTTTTGGTGATTCATCTCGCTACATCACACGCCGTCGGTCATCACGAAATGAAAACCAAAACGGCCCTACACCAAATACGTTCGCAGTAGTCTCAATTTCTGTTCAATTCCCCTGCATGGGCTTGTGAGTGCTTTGTCTCTCTTTCTCTCTCTCTCTCCCTGGGCGCGTGTATTGCTGCGTATATAGCTCCGTCAGTAGCGGTGTCTGGGTGTCCCCCCCCCCACTTACCAAGGTTTGCGTGTGGGTGTGTGTAGCCGAAACAAAAAAATTGGCCGATTCGGGTGCGCGTTGCTTGACCAGGGTTGATTTCGTGTCGCCTGCTTGTCTGAGTCTCCGCACCCGTTCCTCAGGCATGCACCGATACTCACGTGTACCGTCATACGCCTCCGTCTCTGAGTTACCTTTCTTTTCCTCCTTTTTTCACTTCTGCGCTGCTTCCTCTTAGAGGAGCACACCCGCACTACAGGACGCCCGCAGAGTGCAAGAGCAAAGCGTCTGCGTTGCGCGCATTGTGGGTGCGCCGGCCTGTGTTCTTCTCTTATGACTGTCTTATCGCTTCTCGTTTCGTGTGATTTTTTTCTACTCCCTTTGTGTCTGTGCTTGTGTGTGTGTGTGTGGGCGTGTGAGTCTTCACTCAAGTGCGCTTTCTTGCTGTTCCTCCGCTTCTCGGTGTGTGCTAGTCTCGCTTCTTTTCACATCTGCCTCAGTCATCATTATATATATATATATATATATATATGGGTGTTTTCTGCTCCTACAACATCCATAACAGCTCCCTTGTTGCCTTGTTCCTCTCTTTTCCTTCCCCGGCACTCTTCGGCCTACGCCTCTCTCTCTCTCTGTCTCTCCTCTCACGACGTAGTCTTGTTGTACTGATCCTCCTCCCCCTCCACCCCCCCCTCTTCCTTCGCCTTCGTTGTTTTCTTGCTTTCTTTACCCACTTTGGGGTGTATCAACCTCACCCTGTGCATGTGTGTGTGTGTGGCTACTCATCACGGTCTCTCGCCTCGCCTTCCGCTCTCGCCACTTCTCTTTTTCCCGTCTCACGCTCTCTTTCCACTCCCTCCCTCCTCCGCCCTCACCTCCGCCCTCACCACTGCCACCGCCACCACCAGTCCCTCTTTCCCTCCCTCTCTGTTGAACGTTTCTGCGCTGGTGTGTGTTACCCACAAATCAACTGTTTCTCTCATTTTTTTTAAACCCTCCAGCACCCCCTGTGGGAGGCTTGCTACCCTATTATCAGGCATTGCAGAAAGTTGCACACAATGGCGCAGAACGCGTATCCACCTTCATGGGAGAGCAGCTACTCGCACTCCCGTAGCGGTGGTCCCCCATTGTACCCGGTGCTTCCCGAGCAGATGATCGGCAGCTACGTCATTCGTGAGACCATCGGCCGCGGTAGCTTTGGCAAGGTGAAGAAAGGGCGACATGTGCACACTGGAGAGTACGTCGCCATTAAGATCCTCAACCGCCAAAAACTCAAGTCTGCCAACATGGACAGAAAAATCCACCGCGAGATCGAAATCCTTCAGTTGTTCTCTCACCCGAACATCTGCCGTCTCTACGAGGTCATCTCCACACCGACGGACATGTACCTTATCATGGAGTACGTGGAGGGTGGGGAGCTGTACGACTACATTGTGCAGAAGGGCCGTGTGCGAGAAAGCGAGGCGCGTTACATCTTCCAGCAGATTGTGTGCGCCATCGAGTACTGTCACCACTTCCGCGTCGTGCATCGAGACCTGAAACCAGAGAACATTCTGCTTGGAACTGGGCTGCAGGTGAAGCTAATTGACTTTGGTCTTTCGAACATCACGAAGGATGGCGAATTCCTCGCAACGTCGTGTGGGTCACCCAACTACGCCGCACCAGAAGTCATTTCCGGTAAGCTGTACTTTGGTCCTGAGGTGGATGTGTGGTCTTGCGGCGTCATTCTTTACGCGCTGCTCTGCGGGTGTCTTCCGTTCGACGAGGACAGCATTCCGCTCCTTTTCAGCAAAATCAAGAAGGGCAAGTACGCCATGCCGTCCAACATGCAGGCGGGGCCACGGGAGCTCATTCAGCAGATCCTCGTCGTAGACCCACTCGTGCGACTGACCGTCCCGCAAATCCGTGACAACGCCTGGTTCAATCAGCGCCTGCCAATGCGGCTGTCGTACAGTGAGTCCATCTTCAGCGTGAAGGAGGACCGCATTTTATCGGTGTTGGTCAGCGAGACAGCGAAGCGGCTGGGGGTGCGGGACAGGGATGTGCGCAAAGAGCTCGAGCACGGCTCCGGTGCCGCCTATGTCGCCTACAATATTCTCCTGGACGCACGCCGCCGTCGCGAGATCGCGGCTGAGGTCCGAGAGCTTGGCATGTCCGGCGATGAGTCCCGTGGGATAGGCCACGCCATCGGCACCCAGCAGACAAAGTTTCAGCCCAAGGCGATGGAGCGGGAGCTCAACATGGGTCTCATGCTGACACAGAGCCCCGCGATGGTGGTGCTGCTCGATGAGGACGATGCAACGAGGAACAAGTGGGCCTACAACCGCGGCTTCTTCGTGCCTGCCTCCACCGCAACCTTTGGCGACACGAAGGTGAGTGATACGAGCCTGAGTGATGTGAGCGGCAATGGGGGCCCAGGCGGGCCGCCCTCAGTTGGCTCCTTCCGCATCACCTCCAAGGTCTGCACCGGATCTCTGATCGGCTCCGGCAGCGCAGGCTCTTCCTTGCATGCGCCAGGCAGTCTGCGCGGCGCTGCGGGGCTCACGGGCGGCGGCAGCAGCCATCGGCGTACAGGCATGCTGTCTGGCACTGGCGGAACCGCCGCCTCGCAGCTAGGGGTGAGCCTCAGCGACCAACCGCGTGTCGGATCTGTCGCCCGAAAACACGCCATGTACACCGCGGAGGAGGAGCAGTTTATTGTGGAGAACAATTATGGCTGGCGCATCGGCATCATGACGGACTGGCGGGCAGAGAAGTCGCTCTCCGCGATCTATGACGTCTTGCGCTCCTTCGGGATGCAGTGGAAGGTAGTCTCGCCTTTCCGTCTCCTGGCACGGTCAACGGCTGAGACATGGAGTGTGGTAGCGGACTCGACGCAATCCCCCAAAGCATCCACGTGGCAAAACACACTAAACTCCTACTCCATTGAATCCTCTGCACCGATCCGCATTGGCAGCCGCAGCGGCGCCCCAGCGAGCGGCAGCAGTGACGATCACGAGGGCGACGACGTCGCTGGTAGCATGCTGCGCGACGAGGAGTCCATCCACTTACAGGTGGCCCACACCCGACGACCAGGCGCTGCAGGTCGCAGCCTCGTGAGTGCACCAGGTGGCGGCTTCCACACTAACACGAGCCAGGTTGCGCGCGGCAACTACTTCGGCAACCTACAAGGCGGAGACGAGGAAGCGGCGATGGTGGCTGGAAGAACGACGACGTCGATACTTCCGTCAGTGCATGTAACCGAGAGCGAGTCGGCGTCGCCGTCCTCGCCGTTTAACCCTCGCGATGCGTCCTCGTTGGCGAGCACCTCTACCTCTGCCGTTGCGGAAACAATCACGCCGCCGCTCAACCCTGTCGTTCTCTCTCTTTATTTCTTTCGCATTCACGAGCGGCACGATAAAGGTTACCTGGTCGATTTCAAGGTCATGCGGAATGCCATGGTCGGCGCAGACCTCGTGCTCCTCCTCTCCGATGCGCTGGTCAGGAAGCTGGGCTGAGAAAACGCAAAGCAGCGGAGCTGGCGCGGCGAGGCTGCTCTCGGTGATGGGTACATGTGTGCGTGTGTGTGTGCTCCTCAGCATGTACGCCAACAGGTAAAATAGGTAGAGGAGGAACAAGAGGGGTTGGGGCAGCGGAACCGAAGAAGCCGTTAGTAAAGGTGTTCCGCACAAGGGAGTAGTACGACAGCTGCGTCCGAACGCTGTCTGCGCTCTAGTTGTTCACCTGGCGACGCGGCATTCAACTTTCATGGGTTTCTCTTAGTTTCTCTACCCCCGCCGCTACTCCTCCACTGCAAGCGATGCGTGTCTTTGCACTCAAGACATCCATTGTACTTCTTCACTCATGCTCGATGCGCACTCGCTCCCCTGCCCCTCCTCTCGCATCACCCCATTCTAGCATCCACCTTCCTGTCTGCAGCGGTGTGGGCCTTCACTCACCGAATTCCCTACCCCCCTGGGCGCTCCGTCAAAAGAGAGAAGGAGCGCAGTACCGCTATTTTGAGAGAGCGGTACGCTTTTCTAGTCTTCCCCCATACCCCTCCTTCTTCACCTCCGAGTGAGCCCTTCACTTCTTGTAGTATTTCATGCTCCTCTCCCTTCACTTTCTCTCTTCAGCTTCAGTGAGTCCTCCTCCCTCACTCCTCCGGTGATGAGCGTCGCCCAATGCTGCTGAGGTGATGTAGCGGAGAAAAGGCGGGGACTGTCCCCCCCTCTCGCTCTACTCCCATGACACGAGTGTTTTTGTTTGTCCTTCTTGCATGGCAGAGGAGTCCTGCTGAGGAGGTGGTGGATCTGAGAGACGAAGAGGGGAGGTAGTGTGCGCGTGTATAGTCGTCTGTGCTGGTGCTTTGCGCGCACGTCTGCTTCCCCCCCCTCCTCCCTTTTCCCTCCTCTCTTGCGTTTGCTCTTTCACTATTTGCTGTGAGGTGGTAGGCCCGGGGGGGCTCTATACCCCTGCGCCCCCTCCCTCCACCTTTGTCGTTGCTCGCCTTTGACTGCGCCTTTTTTTTGTTTTTAGTGGCTCTCTTCTGTCGGTATCGGAACCGCAACTCGCTTCTGATCTTCCTTTTTGTTCTCCTGCTGGGCGAACCCGGTGCTCGCGGGTCGGTGCGCATGTCTGTCGATCGTCGAGTGCGTCTGTTCACGCACTCGTGCATCGCTGCGGCCCACCTAGGCCAAGGAGCGAGTGAAATTCTTTGCGAAGGTGTTAGATGCGAGAAGCAGGTACCTAGGTGTAGATACCTGTTGCCGTGAATGGTGTAGATCGGCATTATCGGAACTCGCAGTGGTGCGCTTTTTTTTCTCGGTTGTTTTGTTTGCTTCGCTATCGTGGTTAACCCGCTTGAGAGGCCACAGCTGCTGTGTGGTGTGTATGTGTGTGTGGGGGGGGGGGGCGTGCGCATAGGCGTGTCGGCGAGCGCAGGTGGCAAAAAAAATTCACAATCTTCTCTCTCCCTATCCCTCCCTCTCTCTTCCTGGCTTTTTACCTATGATTTCTCGGAAGGACTGATAAATCGAAAAGCAAACTGAAGTGTCCACCAACAAGTGCGGCACTCATACATGCGCAGGTGTGGGTAAAGATGACACGCCACACGTTGGAGTAGTGTGGCTCGCCTAGCCAAAATGCGGTGCACATCCTCATGCGTCTGTCTACGCCTGTGTGTGTGTGTGTATCTGCGGACACTACGCTCTTGACAGTGTGTCGTTGATGCGCAGGTGCGCGCAGGCCGCTCCTCCTCCCAGCACCAACAAATTCAAGCATTCACATACAGCATGCCTCCGCTTCTCAACCATGTAAACCAGTATTCCGCAGCCTGGAAGGTGATGCATGCAAGGCACTCAGTGAAATGTAACCGCTACGCCTACCACCCTCTTCCCAAACTGCTTTTCGCTTTCCCACCTCCGCCTGCTCCTCCTCCTCCCCCAAGCGTCCCCATTGACACTCACGTGGACGCACACTCAGTGGTCTCTTCCACTACGGAACTGAACGAGCACCCTAGTACGTAGGAGAGACGCACACGTACTTTCCATCGCTAAGTGAGTGCTTGAAAACACCACCAGTGGCGCGCGTGTTTTCCTTCGTTGGATTTCAGCTTTTTCTCTCGATGATGTGGCGCGGAGGTAGCATGCGGCGCACTCTGGTGCTGCACAAGCAGAGACATTCGCGCGAGGCGAACGTGGGTCGACTTCTCTACGGCAAGCGTAAAAACCTTGTTCATCATACCAGCGAGGCCAAGCCCTCTGTCACGGCTGTTCTAGCGCAGACCCCGACGGAGCGGCTGCCGGCGGCTGTGAAGCACGCCCTGCAGGTCAACGAACTCAACCGGGAGCAGATTGTCACCCTTCTCAAGCAGCACCGCGCGCTGCGCCGGTTCGACCGTACCGAGGTAGTCGTTCAGGCCCTTCGTGATGCCAAGCAGCCCCTGACATCGCAACACTACTGCGTCCTCATGGCTCACGCGAATGACGAGCGGCAAACGCGCAAAGCACTGCAATTCTGGAAGGAAGCCGCCTCGGAGGGTAAAATGAATGAGCGCCTTCATGGTGCTCTCCTGTCGACCTACCGCAACGCTGGAAACTGGAGGGCGGCTATGCAGCACTGCGAAAGCATCTGGCAGGACCAGCAGGTGCTAGACCCACTTGCCGTTCACGCTGTCATGAACGCGTGCCGCCGCTACGGACCCTGGCAGATGGGCCTGAAGGTCTTCTCGGACGCTGTTCAGCATGGTACAAGGCCAAACAATGTCGTCTACCTCGAGCTTCTTCGCCTCATTGCACAATGCAAGATACCGGCGCGGTGGACGTACGGTCTGGCGATTCTACGCGCACTGGAGGCAAGCATGGAGGTGACAGCGGGGCACTACAATGCGGTACTCTCCACAATGGGGGGCCGCAACTGGGAGAAGGGTATCAAATTGTTTCACTCCATGCACGAGCACAACGTGCAGCCCAGCACGGAGACTCTCAACACAGTCCAGCAACTCCATTCGCACAGCGTGGCCCACTGTATCCGGTGTGTCGCTGAGGCACACGCGCTTGGCATGCCAGTAACAGACACAATGTACCGAAACGTACTGCTGAACCTGTTCCGACTGCAGCTAAACCACGAGGCAACCCAGTTTGCTGAGCGCGAGTACAAGCTGGACTGCGTGGATACTGGCAACGCGCTGACGCACACGCTTGCCCTGAGTGTCGCCATGGTGGATGCACTGCTCTCCCATCCCCGTCCTCATGACGCCCTGCTCGTGTATGAGTCCTTTCAGGATAAGATCGGCGACGTTGTGGCAGCCGCGACGCGGCAGCTGGGGACAAGCGGCTCGCTGGATCAGCGTTGGCTAGTCCAAGGACGGGTGGCGGTGGTTGACCACAACGTGCTGCTCTCGACGACTTTCGAGTCCCTTACTCACCATTACGACTCGGTGTTTATCCCGTTTGCTGCCGTGCGACTGCTGACTAGGCGCGCCCGTGAGGATGGCAATTCGGTGCAAGGGCGCCATATAAAGATGACTCTGCGTCGCATTGGACTCCTGCTGAAGCGGGAGGAGTGGCGCATGCTACGGGTGCTTCCCTATGCGCATCAACTTCTTGCGCATACATACCTCTCCGAAGGTGGCCCTGCCACTCCCGAGGCGCTGAAGGCGTTACGTGACGAGGCGGAGAAGCAGAATCTACTGCCCGAAAGCCCGCTGATTCCGACCACAACTGCGAAGGGCCTTTCCACGTATGGCCAAGCGCTGTTGGAGCGACTAACACCTGTCGGGGAAGCCGCTGAGGTGTCCTCCGCTGTTGGTATTGATCGTGAAGTTGAACGTGACACAGAGATCACCGCACAGGATCTCGTGATACGCCACGGACGTGGCGGCGCTGCCGGTACAGCCGCTTCCTCGCTCGCTTCTCAGCAGGCGTCGTGCGCCGCGACCGTCCCCTTTCCGACGGTGCTACGCTCTTCTCACCGCATCACCTCGGTGGAGCGCGTGACGGCGGTGGCCGCCATGCTGAAGTCCCTCAACCCCGATACGGAGGTGCATGTGCTCTCTACAAGCGCGTCGCAACTCGCAGCAGTGCAGCACTGGAATGCAGTGCGCGTTGGCGTCCTTCTTGTAGCGGTGCATTACCCTGACCAACTCAGGCAGCTGGCCCCGCCTGCACCACCACTCAGAGAAAGCGCCACCGGCGCTGCGGTGATGGCAACCGGTGTTACAGGGCCAGCGCGACGATTTTAAGCATGAGGTGCTTCCGACACACCCTGCACGCTCTCGTAACACAACAAGCGAGCTTTCTACAGGGATGGGGGGAGGGGGAAGGGGGTGCTGGGCGAAGAGGGCGCGTGGCCTACGCCATCGAAAGCGATGTGTTTCCCGTTCACCTACACGCACAGAATACATTCGTAACGCGCATTGAACCGCATCAGTCAAAAGGGCACGCGAGAGGCCCACGAGCCAACGAAGGGGAGAAATACAGGTGAAGACACCAGGGGAGGAGGGGCGCTACCCCCCACCACCACCACCACCCCACCCCGAGTGTGTGAGGCGCATCATGTGTTTCTCTCGACTGCCTCTCTTTGACACGAAGACAAAAGCCGCGTCCCGCCTCCCCCCGTCTAGGACCCTTCGTTGCCCCTAACCCTCTCAGCCCATTCCTACTCCCCGCCTAGCATGCAACAAGGTGAGGACAAAGAGCGACAACAACAACAGAAAACACAAATGTCGTCACTATGTCTACCCCCCGTGGCACGGACGAACTGCCTTTGCCATCTTCACCGCCTCCTCCCCTCTTCCCTCGCTTTTTTTTCTTCTCTCTCCTCGATCGGCTTTGCCTCGCTGCGAAAAGAGTACACAACATATGACGCCTCCTCTACAAGCACAGTGCATAGACACCCCCTCCTCTCAGCTGGTCATTCAGCGATCACTAGGACAATTTCTTCGTTCTGGCAGCGAGTGTGTATGTGTCTGTACGTGTGCTCCTGTCATGGCTGAGGGTGCCACTGATGCAACGCCCTGCGGGTACCCGCGCACATTTTCGGCTGAACTTATACGTCATTGCGAAGATGGCTGTATTCCACCCGAGGTGTTCGCTGACGCGCGCGTGTTGCTCGACGACGAACACCGGCGCCGCTATGTCCGCATTAATCCAAGGTGCGAGGAGCGGGTACTGGACGTTGGGGCGGAAGTTGTTATGCGGCCGGAAACGGCGTTGCAGTCAGCGCTGATGGACACAAGTACGTGGCTGTCTCCTGAAGAGGGGAAGGTGGCCGACACGCTGGAGGCCGCTGTGCGTGCAGGCACCACAGCGACACCGTCGAAGGCTGCAGATGGCGCTGGCATCTCCCAATGGGGAATCCATTGCACTTGCGGCACTGTTCCGCGCGCCATTGTATTACGTCTTGGGCTCGCTGGACTTACAGGCTTGCCCTTGGCGTCCGTCGAGCCAGTGGCGTGGCTGCCTTGCGGTGTGTTTGCCCTCCCGTGGTCCTACGCCATGGGCGATAGCCCTCTTTTTCACGACGGAACGCTCATCGCGATGGATGCGGCGTCGATAGCCGCGGTGGTGGCTCTGCATCCGCGCAAGGGGGATCGTGTTCTGGACTTGTGCTGCGCTCCTGGCATGAAGCTGGGACTTTTGGCGGATGCAGTGACAAGGGACCACACAGGCGGCGCCTGCTCGCCGCTCTCCGCGGTGTCACCGCCGCTAATAGACGGCATCGCTGTTGGTGTGGATGTGAATCTCTCTCGTCTTTATATGGCTCGATCCACACTGAAAAAGCAGCAGCAGCAGCCGAAGCACCAGGGGCACAGCACTACTGGCACTCAGCCATCGCTTCCTGTGTGCTTGTTTGCCGGGGATGGGTGTCGCTTCTCCTTGGGAAGCGCAGCGGCAGCGCTCAATCTCACTGGATCAGTCGTGAATGTTGGCACGGGGCTGACAACAGAGGAAAAGCGGCGACTTCAGCGCCAGCACGACACAACAGCGATAACGGCAAGATGGAATCGAAGGCGTTCAACCTTGAAAGAAGCCCTGTCTGCGGGGCCTCACGAGGCAGAGTCGAGTCCACCGCCGTATGTCGTCTATGCACCTAGCTACGCTCGCACCCTCCTGGCGACATGGTTGCAGGAAAAGGCTTGCGGCTTGCAAACGGCAGACTCAACCGCGCCACTGCCGCAGCCGCAGCCGTTGCTGTTTGACCGCGTTCTTGTGGATGCAGAATGCTCACATGATGGTTCTGTCGCCCACATGCAGCTCGACGAGCAGCACGAGAACACTACTGATGCGGTCAGCGACTCTGCGTCTGGTAAACACGTGGCGTGGTCGGCTGCATCAACTATCCAGAAAGGCCGAGGCGTTGACAACGAGTATCGCATGCATCACATGAACCTTGGCGTCTCAAGCGATGGAGTGGAGTCAAACAGAGAAAAGGCGTCACTCGTATCCTCACAGCCTCTTTCAAGCTTCCATGCTGGCAGCAGCGAGCAGAGCACGGCAGAAGCTCCCCCCTCTTCATCTGCCTCTCTCTTCGCTCTTCAGTCGGGGCTTCTAGACAATGGCTATCGACAACTTCGACCAGGTGGAACGCTCTTGTACGCCACTTGCTCCTACTCGTACCTGCAGAACGAGTATGTCGTGCGCCGATTCTTGGAGCGTGCGAATGCCGTCGCTGAGAAGGCTGAAGAAGGTGATGCGGGCAGTACCCTCACGGGCTGCGACGCCCCGAGAAGAGTGATGGCAGTTTTGGTACCGGCCTTCTCTTACGCGCATGAGGAAGACGAGAAGAGTGTGTCGCGCGTTGCCGGCGACGACGGCGTCGCTGCCTGCATACGTGTGGATAGCGAAGCACAACGGCATGATGTGCAGCGACTTCTGGATGCACACGCCTTCGACTACGGCACCGTGCAGAGAGGGCATGCCAGGTACGCTTCTCTTGAAGGTCTGGACCGCAGCGTCTCTTCGGCGGACGAGCACGTCGCCTTGGGGAGTCGCTTCTGGCCTCGCATTTTTCGGTCGAGTTTCCTCTACGTGGCAAAGATATGGAAGAAGCCCCTAGACGTCGCGGTATCCGTGAAGGATGGAAACGGCGGCATGGGGAATGACAAGTAACTTGTACGTGTTGGAAAGCCGCTGCTATTGAGGAGATCTCAGAACGGTTGGTGATGCCTCAATAATAGCGACGAGTACAAGGAGAGCAGCATAGAGCGTGACGCACAAGCATGCGTACGGCGGCGCGCTCTGTGGGTAAACCAAACTCCTGAATGTTGGTACTGCCGCTAGGCCTTGTCTCGTCACTCTTTCTCTTTTCGTATTTGGAGCATTCTGTTGACCAGAGTAGTCCCCACACGTGCAGCCACTTTGTTTCCCCTCGATCCACCTCACTTCCTTCCCCACACCCCTCTCTCGCTCGTGTTGCACGTGCGCTTCTCACTTTTCTTCTTCTTCTCAGGGTGAGGTTCAGCAGCTCGCATACGCACAGCCGCACATTCGGTGTAAATAGGAACGTGTATGAGATGGCCGTTTCTCGCACCGCTCGCTGCTGTGCCGCCGTAGCACGGCGTTTCTTGAAGCCGTCCGTGGTGTCTCCCTCCAACGCCATCTTAGCACTCACGCACTCCGCTCGATTTGTGTGCACCCCTGAGGCGGATAGACGCTGCACTTCATCTGGTTTGCCGACTGGCGTGTGTGCCGATACCTTCGAGGCGTGCCCCGTGTGCAGCAGCAGCAAAGGTAACTGCGCCAGCAGTAATTTAAAGCGAAGCGGAGGGACTGCGACCGGGATGGGTCGTCCTCAACGAGGCACCAAGGTACATCTCTTCTCCAAGTCGGCGCAGCAACTTACCCCCGCGCAACTGACCCACTTCAGTCATTTGGGAGGACTTCTCCAGCGGCTGTCTTGTCTTCGATGGCCGTCAAGCAATGCCATGCAAATGGCCAGCAAGGCTGCTGAAGCGTACCCCCTGTTGTCCCAAGAGGGGGAGGGTGCTTCACAGCCGCCTCAAACTTGGACCTCCACAGAGTGCGGGCACGCGCTTCACAACGAGCTGTTTGTCGCGAGTCGCGTGATTGCCTCTCCCTACCACCACGCACTCCCTGCAGAGACGGACACCGTCGCTTGCTGTGATGAGGCCTTCACAGGGGTCAACCATGCGTTTCACAAGCGCGTCAATCCTGCCGGGGCGACGCTACAGGGAATACTGAAGGGTTGCGCGGAGCAGAATGCACTCGGCGCTGCGGCTGCCAGCGGCTGTATCTACGCCGACGTGGCAGACGTGTTTCTCCTGGCTGCTCGCTCCTCACCGATGACTTCTTCTCGTCACGTACAAGAGCTGGGTAAAAGGATCACTGCACCGGTACCAGCCATATGCAGCTCTTGTGCGACTGCCTGTCGCAAGGCAGGCCCACATGCGGCACAAGCGGACGCGATCTTTCCCTGTCCGGAGTGCTGGCGTCATTTATGCCATGTGGCGCGTGCGCGCCTTCAACAAGAGCGACCGCCGCTGCGCTTGTTTGTCTACGCCGCCTCGCCGGCTGCCACAGTGCACCTCTTCTCCGTAGCTCAGCAGCGCATGAAGACGATGGAAGCGCCTATGGATGTCTGCATTGTGTCAGGTTAACCGCCAGCGCCTGCTTTTCCTCTGTGGTGAGCATGCCACATAACATAACTGTCTTCGCTTCCGATCAAGTACCTGTTGGTATTCACACTTTTATTTAAATGCGGCGTGTGAAGGACATTCTCGAGGCGGATACGACAAAGCAGCCTGCAGAGCTACGCGGACCCGTGGAATCTAGCCGCCATGGCTAGAGAGCTGAGGCCACCCTTACCGTGAAGACGCCCTTCTCCCACACATGCACATACACCCAACCGCAGCAGTGATGCCCTGCTTGATCCTCTTGAATTCTGTCCTATGACGCGCCCATGCGCGTCAGTGAATGGGTCCACGCGCACACGTCAGACTGTTCACCATCATGTGTGTCGCAGACCGCGTCACATCTCCTTCACCTTCTCCCTCCTTTCGTACAACCAGAGAGGCTCTAGCACTTCCTCGAATACGGCGTGCGCATACAGCGACTCGCATGCGTTGCCTGCATATGTGCGTACATAGCGACCCGAAGCTCAAGCCGTCGAAAAGCCTGGCGTTCCCAATGAGCGGAGCGCCTTTCGAAACGCCGTCATCTTTCACGAACTGGGGACTGGTGCTTGACGGTGATGTGCGACAAGATGTCGTCAACCGCGGCGGCTGCAGCGCGACACAGCAACTTCACCTGCAACGGCCCCCACGACAGTATCCCCGAGCCGGATCCATCACGTCTGCTGCGACAGCAGCGACTGTCCGTGAATCAATCAGCCGCAACAACTACAACACCAACCATGGAAGTGGCACAGTTCTTGACGACTGGGAACGCTCTGCGGTGGGCCTGTACAGAGAGATTCGCCGCCACCGAAGCGAGGGATCGCAACCGACGCGCAACGGCGCAAAACTGCGTGACGGCACACATGCGAAGCGCCGTCTTGACCCCTCTGAGTACCCCTCACTGCCCCCGTATGCTGCATTGATGGGTACGGCGTTTCCACAGCTGCTCGGCGGGCCGTTTGCACCTCCGGGCCTGGTGCCGCCAAACCTTGCATGCGACAGCATAGAAGGCGCACCCCAGCTGTCGTCGTCCTCTCCACTGCTGCTAGAATACTTTCTCTCGATTGGGTACCCGCTGCGTCTCTCTTACAATGCGGAGGCAGCTGCCGCTTCGTACTCGGCCGCTCTTGTCGCTGTCGCCCAGAAGACAGTCGCGTGGTTTAATGACAGCGGCGTGGCAGTGGAGGATATGGCACCGAGTAGGATTGCCGCGCCGGCGCATCGCTTCGGCATCCGCCTCCTCCCTGATGTCCTGCAGCAGACGGTCGCAGCGCACCGGATGACTCCTGCAACAGCAACAGCGTGGCTGCTGCGCGTGTATGTTGGCTTTCTGGCGCCGCAGGAGGCAAAGGAGCACAGCATCCAGGCTGCAATAGCGGCGGACCACGGCTTTGAGAGTGGCCCACCAGATCCTGGGATGCCACCCGCGTTCTGCATGGAGGATATCTGGCGCTGGGCCAGCGCCATGTGCGCGGCAGTCTACCAGCTACAGACTAACACCCGCACGGTGAGAGAGACTAGCTTCCACAGAACTGAGAAGCTGCCATCTGGCACTTTGAGCGGAAGTGGAGGTGAGAAGACAGTCTCTCAGCAAGCAACGCAGTCACTTGCAAGCGAGCGTCGCAGCGATAATGTTGGGTGGCGGCTCTTCGCCCTCACTGTCCTTCAACAAACCACAACACTGATTCTGCGCGGCTGCTTCAACACGGCGACAGTCAACCCAACTACTGGATCACCAGACTCCTCCAGCGCAGGGACACAAGGAGAGTGTGCCGGTCGAGGTGGATTAAAGGAGGACTCCATGTGTGAGGTGCCATCGTCGCCACTGGCATCAGAGGCGATACTGCCACCGGTGCCCACCACCCGCGTCGTTGTGGAAGGGTTGGCGTGTTTCGCGCAGCTTTTGCGGCTTCACGAGAAGTTCCCCCGGCACGGGAAGCTGCGAAACGATCCCGGAGGTGTGCGTGCTTGCGATGCTGCCACACACGTTGCGGAAACTGCGCAGGAGATGGTTGCGAAGCAATGGGAAGGCCACGCACAGCTGGCCGTGCAGCAGCTCCCACACCTCTCTCCAGACTACCACCATCTTGTGCACATGATGGACTTTGTGCTCACCAGTTAAAGATGGATCCAAGCCGACGCACAGGGCGGGGAGAGGTTGTCGAGCGATGCTGCTTTTGTAGGAGAAGAAGAGAGACGCACGTCATCGTCGCTGTCCACCCCACCCTCCGCGCTACACTTTACTGCTGCCTTTCCTTCTTTTCAGTTTTGCCGTCGTCTTGGCTCCCTCTCTCTGACATCCGCTACTTCGCTTCTGTTGTTTTTTCCCGCTCTGCTCTTTCTTTCCTTCACCCTGAGTCGCCTTTTCGACTTGTCAGAAAAGCGTTCTTTGCTCAGTCAATGTACTACAGGAGGCGACACAGATGAAATGCGAACTCGTTGGAAACAGGCAGATGCCGAAAGAGCCGAGCGACCGACGCATTGTCGCTCTGTCTCCCCCTCCCTCTCTGGTACTGTCCATCACGTATGAGACCATGACCGCGCGGTAAGGTGGCGTGTGGGTGACATTCTGATGAAACGCATCGTTGCGTCTTCCCTTGGCATTGCTCATATTCCCTCTCTCCCTTTTTTTCGCTCTCTCTCTCTCTCACTTGTTATTCTCTTTGCTTCTCTTCCATCTTCTCACGCCTCACTACTCGTGTCGTGGTGTGCTGTGCTGGACTGGTTCGCGCACTGTACATGCTGCCATTCACCTTCCCTCTCCTCCCCCACCACGGCACCTCTCATCTTCACGCTGTTGGCGCGGATGAATGATGTCAGAGAAATTCTCCTCTGAGTGTGTGTGTGTACGGGAGCGCGTGCATCTCTGCCTACACACCGCCATTCCCTTCACACGAAGACGCAACGCACAAAAGTGAAGAAGCGGTGCTCTGCTTTGACACACGCGCACAACAGGTAGCGCCATCCAATACACTAGAAAAGTGGAGACACCCGCGCGCCACTGACTACGCCTCCCGTGGCACCACTGTCTCCCTGTCTATAGCATCAACTTCACGTCACTGTCGTGTACTCCAAAAAGCCTCTTTACACGTTTCTTCCCCTTCCCTACTCACCGATCTGTTGGCACCCGCGTGCGTACCGCCTTGATCATCGTAGGGCTGAAGAGTGGCGCGTCTGCACGTGTGTGGCGCCAAGTCTCTGCTCTCCTCGCTCCTCCAGCACCGCTGTCTATTTGGCGTGACTTAAGTTGCTGCCCTTTTACTGTCTCGGTATTATTTTTTTCCTTTTAGCGCCTCAACTCTCTCTCTCTGAGTGACGCTGGGTATCGCGAGTGAGCCAACGAGAGCGGCTCTACACCCCGTCAGATCCGCGCCTGCTGCGCCCTTTTTTGTTTTTCTCTATTTTGTTTTCTGCTTGCTCACTTTCCTCCCTAACCTCTTTTTCGTCATTGTGCCTCGGCTCCATCTCTCTCTCTTTCTCTCCCGCTCCCTCTTGGCTTTGATGTCTCTGTGGGTATCCCAGTGAAGCGTGCCACTGTTTGCCCTCGGTGCTTCCGTGTACGCCTGTGTGCGTGAGTGCGTCCCTCACCCCTCCGACTCTCTCTCCCCCTCACGACTTCGTCCCACGCGGAGCTCGACAGAAACACAAGAAGGCCATTCAACGTCACCGCCCCTCCCGCCTCCCCACCCCTCGTACGCGCCCCACCAACGTTTTTTGTTTTCGTTTTTTTGTTTGTTTGCTTGTTTGCTTTCTCGCAGTGCTGATTCGGTGAGTGCCACGCAACCCTGCCAATCATCTCATACCCTCTTTCCCTACCTCCCCTACCTCCTTTCGTGCCTGCGGTCCGGGATGAACGCAGCCACCACCGCTGTGAACCCATCGATGAGGAGCGCAAGGCGTGATAGGTCACCGAGAGTGGTGGTGGCGCTCACAGAGAGAGCGAAGCAGAGACACACAGCGCGATTGCTGGGCCGCAGCAACGAGCTCCTCCAGGCGACCCGAGCTTTCTCGGTGTGGGTGGCCGCCATCCGGGAGCGCAGGCTACAGACTCACTTGAAACGGTGCTCTACGATGCTGAAGTACCACTCCCTTCGTCAGGGATACTCTCGGTATTTCATGCAGTGGCTTGCCTTTACGCAAACGCGAACCTCTGAAAGCATGCGATCGGCCATTCGCCTGCGTCAAGATGTGCCGCTGCGGTCTAAGGCGGACTTTCTCCACCTGGCACGTCGGTACTTCGCCAAGTGGCGCTTAAAGCTGCGGGAGCGCAATCAGCGCACCGTGACCAACGTAGAACTGCTCGAAGCGCTCAACAAGGAGCGACTGCGCAGCCGCATGCTACTCAAGTGGTGGAGTTTCCACAACGCGCAGACAGCAAAGCACCACGCCATCGAGATTTTGGAGCGTGAGAACGCCATTTTGGACCTCCAGCAGGAGTTACAGAAAACAGCGCAGGCGACGAAGAGCCTGCGCAATCAACTTGATTCAGCCCTTCAGCAACAGTCAAGACTGCAGAACGACCTGGAGGCCACCCGCGATGACTTGGGCGCCTCGAAGCAGCAGCATGAAACGGAGGTCAACGAGCTGCGTGAGGCGATGCGGCAAGCGGTGAAACTGATGGAGGGGTCCTCAAGTCTGCGTTTGCACTCGCTGCAAGAGTCGGACCCCACTGCAGCAAACCCTTGCAGCACGTCAGGTGCCTCAACCCCACTGCCGTCACTACTGCAGTCTTCCAAAAAACTGCTGGAGAGTGCCCGACAGTCAAAACACACCGCCGAGACCCTACTGCACGCGGTGGGTGACACACTCGCATCCCTCACATTGGTAGCCAAAATGCCCACGCCACCCGCATCGCTCAAAGAGTGCGTCGCGCACCTGGGCAATCGGCTCAGTGAAGAAGCAAGGGAAGCTGCCACCATCAAGGCACAGCGCGATGAGCTAGCGTTGGCAGCCCAAACTACGCGTGCCACCCTGGCAGCGGCATCTCCGCTGCTGCGAGTGGACTCCGCAGCTGATTCCGGCGGGGAATCGAGCCGCGAGCCGTCGCTGATAACCTCACCCATTCGGTGCGGGTTCAACATATCGGGCCGACAGTCTGCGCTTCGCATCAGTGGCGGTGGTCGGCGCTCCGGCGCGCCGGCTGTGACCTTTGGCCACTCCTCGTCCGCGGCCTCGGTGGTGAATGGGGCGACGCCGTCATTGAGTAGCCGCTCCGCCTCGCCGGCGGAGAGATCTCTCATCGACTTTCAGAAGTTGTCACGGCTACTCATAGAAGATGCCAAGGCTGTAGTTGGAGCCATGCAAGTGGTGCACCAAGACGGTAGGCGATCCACGAACGAGGTGAAAGACTTGCAGGATGCTGCTCTTCGCGCGATCGACGCGCTTGGCGGCCGCGGTGCCACCAACACCGACTTCATGGAGAAGTCGCAGGAGTCTGATGAAGACCGTGCCAGCCGTTCAGCCAACATCGCGGACTCTCTGCGCAACCTCTGCGAGGACATGGTTGTGGTACTAGTGCTTACGTCGCTGTGGTCCGGCAGAGGCGCGTCGGAGCGGGTGAGCGAGGCACTGGAGCGGCTGTGGCACCGCACACAAGATTTGGAGGCTGCCCATGCCGACTATCGACAGCAGCTTGAGCAGTACGCCATGGTGGTGCACACCACCGTTGCCATTCTGCGACCCCCTCCGGCGATCCAGCAGTTGACCATGAGTCAGAGGACTGCGGCACTGTTGGCGCGAAGGCGGACCAGCGCGCCTCCGGACGACGCCATGGCTACACCTGAGCAAGTTGATGTAGCACGCCGTATCGCCGAGAAGCTGGCGGATAAGGGGGATCGAAGGCCTACAGAACTTCTAGAGCTGTGCCTGCAAGCTCAGCAACGAGCAGCAGCGGAGCAGTCTAGCGTGCCGGAGAATGAGTTAGATGGGCTTGTGAAGAGTGCGCACGAAATCATAGCAGTTGTTGTGGGTAAGACCCATAGTAGGGAGCTAGGAGTTGAGCTTTCTCTGGAGTCAGCGTCGCAGAGAAGCCGCCTCAGTAGGTCTGCCGCGCTACCAGAGACGTCCGACTCAGCAGCGGAAGCCGAGGTGTCACAGAGCAGATCCGTAGACCCTCCAACAGCAAAGGTGGTGGCAACAACTCTGAAGGCTGTGGCTGCGGTAGCCGCCGAGACGCTTAGAAGAACTGACGGGGTTGCCGATAGCTCCCTCCTCGACGCCTTGGCGTGTTCGTGGGAGCAGGTGGACCAGCTTCAAGAGCAACTGAAGGCCCTCGCAGCCTCGGAGCAGCGAAACGCAGAGGGGAAGAAGCGACTACAGATGGAGCTGAAGGAGGCGGTGCAACAAAGCAAAGCCAGCGAGAACATTTTCAAGCAGCATCTCGATGATCTCGAAAAGGCCCGCGGCGCCGCCGAGAGGGATCTGCACCAGCAGGTGAAAGCACTGCAGCGTGAGGCAGCTCAGAGAGCTCAGGACTGCAAGAAGCTGGAGGTGGAACTAGAGGGACTGGAGGAGGACAACAGGGCGAAGGATTTGGCGCTGCATGCACAGACGGAGGCACTGGAGAAGGAGCGGCGCGAGCACGCCGAGAAAATACGCAGATTACGTGAAGAGGTAGAGAGCCTGCAAAGCCAGCTAGCCGCGGCCGAGGTAGAAAATTCGTTGAGTGGCGAAGCAAATGAGGTATTGCACCGGCGCCTCGTGGACCAGCAGCGGAAACAGTTGAATTATGATGCCGCCGTCGCTGAGTTTGAGGGGAAACTTCGTTTCGCGCACGAGACCATCGAGACGGCTGCTGCTGCACGCCAAGAGTTGACGGCCCAGCTGTTAGCTGTTGAAGAGGAGAATCGCACAAACATCGCCATCGGTGTGTTTCTGCGCGATGTACTGCGGGACTGCTTGACGCGTCTTCATCACATGACTCGTAATTTGGGTGATACAGCAGCGTCGGAACCGTCGCCGAGAGCATCGCTCACACTTCGGGAGGCACACGAAAGGCCTCCACCGATACTGACCTGCGACAGCAACCCGTCCGAGTACGTGGAGTACATATTGCAACTGGACGGCAACAACTCTACTGGGAAGCAGCTGGTTCAGGAACACCTGCGCGAGAACGTGGTACTGCATGGGTTGCGGGCACTCTGCGTAGATGGAGGTGCAGCAGGCACATCTGAAGCAGAGTCGAGAGCAGCGTCTGCAGGTCGCAGCGTCAGTTTCGACGATGCCGACCCATCCACCTGGGAGGTTCTGGCAGAGCTGCACGATCGCTTTGTCATCCTGTACGACCGCATCGCTCAGATGGACAAAAGTGCAGCGGAGCAGCGCGCGCATCTTGATGCACTCACCGCTGTCAATGACCAGCTGACAGCAGACGTGTTGGCGGGGCTTGTTGAGCTTCAGCCGTGGTTGTCTGTCGCTGCGGTTGCTTCACAGGAAGAGCACCACACAGCACTGAGCCCGGGCGCAAACGGCGCTGGATCGCCCCCTCACACCCCAGCCTTGCGGGCAGCCTGTGCGGAGGTGGCGCAGGCGCTGGAGGCGATGCGGAAAGTGGCGGCTCTCGCGCAACCGCTCATGGAAATGCGTTCTTCCGGATCGCCGCCCCGTCGCGCAAATATTAGCGGGCCTCTAAACATTCCAGGCACCGACGCGGCTGCAACGAAGCGGCTGCTGTCGCTGGTGGCAGATGTGCAGGACATGGCGGACTGCCTGCAGCACCTGTCGGAGTCCGTCATACACGGCATCCTCGCCCTTGGCGGCACGCCCGATGAGGCGGCACTAAACACGACGAACGGCATGGCGCACCCACACAACGCGAGTTCGCCCATGGCCACCGCAGCGACGAATGGCGGTGCAGCCAAGCACCACTCACAGATTGGGGTACAGTCCGGGTGTGTAGACAGTCACCTACTCGCCGCCCGTCTGGAGGCAATATGCAAGGAGACGGGCACGTCAGTGCAGGAAGTGAAGCAGCTGATGGACGCTGTGGATGGTGCGAACAATGCCTCCTCCGCAAGCTCGATGCCGGGGAGCAGCAGGATGGTGAGGCTGAGTGACATGCTGCCATTCATTCGCTCCAAGATGCAGGAGTTGCAAGCGGTGAAGCGGGAATCGGAGCAGATGCTGACCGGGTTGGACCGCGCCTTTAAAGATGACGACGATGACTCCATCTCCACCTCAATGTCCTCGACCCAGCGCTCGCTGAAGCCGAAGCAAAAACCGCTCCCCGCCTTTCAGGGTACCCCGGAGTCAGGACTGTGTCTCATGCAGCAGGAAATGAAGAGCTGTAGGAAGAAGGCATCGCGGCGCCCTGGCGACTTCGCCAGCGTGCTACAGGACACCAAGGCCACTGTGCGGGAGCGCATCGGCGACTTGCAAAACCTGTGTCTCGCGTCTCGCTCCCTCCTGCAAGTTCTGGAAGGCCGCTTTCTCAAGGACGACAAGGCGGAGCAGCCACCCAGGTATGGAGAGGCGCTGGTGGCCTTGCTGACTACACAGATCGAGGACCTCAAGCAGGCGCTGCCAGAGACAGAGGAGGCGCTCGCGGGCTACCGCAGCAGTCTTCTTAACGTCACCGTCGGCACGCGGCTGCACCTGCTGTGCAGCGTGGTTTGCTCTCTGAAGCTGGAGCGCGACTCGCTAAAAGAAGACCTGGCTCGCCACGGGCGGCAGGGCAATATGCTGTTAAACGATTTCAGCAAAGAGGCCAAGTTGCTTCGCGCCGAGATTGCCCGACTCCAGGAAGAGAAGGAACGCCTCGCGAGGGCAAAGACCAGCGCATCTGACGAGGTCGAGGCTCAGAAGTGTAACGTGGCGGAGTTGGCGGCGACGCTGACATCGTTTCAGCAGGAGCGCAACGTGCTGTGTGAGGCCCTCGCGCACAGCCTGCGCGGCCTACCAGGTACGCCATACCGACGCGTTCCTCTCGTCAGTGTGCAGGAGAATCTGCTCGCTGCCTTGACGAAAGAACAGGGAAAGCCGCTGACGGTATCCGTGGAGGCAGCCCTTCGAAGTTCCGACGCACACCAGCAGCGCCTGCAGGACATCCTTCACGGCTCTCTCGGTGAACTGCGCTGCGGCATGGCGGTGCTGCGTACGCAGGTAGAGAACTGCTGGGACCTCTACGGCCGACCTATGGTGAACGCAGCGGCGCAGCAGTTTATGGAGGCGACGGAGGTGTTGGCGCTGGAGAACAACATGTTACGTCCGCGTGCAATTGAGCGGGAGAAGCTGGTGCGCGGCAAGGCGGAGCTGGAGGCCGCGCTGGCTGATGCTGAAGAAGCTCGTGCGGATGTCGTTGCTCGTCTGGAACGCGCCGATGATGAAAACACGCAGCTGCGGAGAGCATTGCGGGATGCGCAGATGGCGCAGGCACTCACAAACGGTGATGACAACGAGGAGGACAAGAATAAATGGAACCAAAGAAGTGGACAGTTGCTGAGAACGCACTCAGTAGAGTGGGAGCGCCGCATGATCGATGGCGCTACGGAGCTGACGATGAACGCGGTCAACTCAATGAGCGGCACCTCCATGTCGGCTGTCTTTGGTTCCGTTGTAGAAGAGACCCTGCGCATCTATGCGGGTGTGCGACGCAGTGTGCAGGGGATAGAGGCGGCCTACGTGGCATCGCGCGGCAAGGACGACCACCACGTGCAGGCGGAGGTGGAGCAGCGCCTGCAGGAGCTGCGTACGCTCTCCGAATCCGCCAACTACCTTTCGGCGCGTCTACCCGTACTGTATCGTGAGCCGTATCCGTGAGTAAAACAGCACAACGGTAAAGGGGCGAGGGAGCCTGCCACCTTGGCTAGTGCATGATGTCCGTACGCACACTGCTGCGTGTGCTTGAAAGTGGCCCAATACGTGAATAGGGCTACGTAACGTAGCAGCGGTGTCGTGTCCTCTGAGTCTCTGTGCTATGCTCGTCAAGTTGTTGTTTACCTCTTGTCGCTGTACTGCCCTTTCCGAGTGCACTTCGACTCCTCGATTTCCTTTGTGTTGTTGGTTTGTTTGTTTGTTTTTTCGCTTCCGCTCAGCTACGCAACGGAGACAATTGTGCACTCCCCACCCCCTCTCTCCATCCTCGCAGTCGCCTACTTCGCCATGGCGCGCTTACGCAGCGTGAGACAAGCGCAATGTAGAAAAAAAGCGGCGCGAACAACAACAACATCATCTAAACAAACAAAGCAACCACGGGGAAATACGGCATCCGTCCAAGACACAGGCAGAAGTGCAGGCTACCCCACACCCCCACCTCCACCGCGTGAGGCAGCGCAAACGTATGGGGGAGGGAGGGTTAGCAACATCGGCTTCAGGAAAAGCCTTTCTCTCGTCGGCATTGCTCGGTGACTCGCCTCCACCTCACCATTCCTCTTTGACTCCTCTCATGTCGCGCTCTCCACTCCCGTCCCTACCAGCACCGGGACCATCTCTGCACTTTGCTGCAGTGCGGGTGTACATTTTTTTTTTTGCATGTTTCCTGCACTTTTTCGCTCGATAGATTCATCGCACCCCTTCTGTTTCGCCTTGCTTCCGATGCTCATGAGCTCCTCATCAGCAATGGGGGCCTGCAGTCCTACTTAGAGGTCTGTCTCCATCGCATCTTCGCCACGGCTGCGAGAACGAATCGTTTCCACTCCGCGGCAATGGGAGGCGGGAGGCCGCGTCGAAGACGGCGGTCGTCGCTGGTTTTGCTTTGTGGTGTTCAATCTGGTGCGCCACAACGCGCAGTCGCTACTGCAGGTTCCGCTGACACAGCGCCGGTAGCGGCTGCAGGAGGTGCTGAGAGAGCCGTTAGTCCGCCTCGAGGTCATCACCGTTGAAGTGGTTGGCACCACAGCGTTGATCATGGCGGAGCTGGGAAAGGCGGTGGGGGGGGGGGCGGAATATCAGGGTGTGGTTTTGAAGACGGCAACCATCCTGTACAGGCCAGCCAAGCGGAAGCTTGCCTGTATAAAGCTGAAAGCGGACCACCTTGCCGGTTTGACGAGATCGCTCGCCCCGGTTGTCGTCGACCGCTACGACGGCAGGAAGTTCGGCAGCTCGCACCTACACTACTTTTTGCTGATGAGTCCTCTGCGAGGGTCGGTCGGTCACGACAACGAGGTAGAGGGCGGCGCGCTCCTCACCGTGCGGCACGGTGGACACTGGGTACACGAGGAAGGAGCTCACTGAACTGCACGCCACCTTCGACCCGCACTGGAGGAGAGCATGCGCTCCCTCAGCTGACCGTCTCAGCCTAGCTGGAGAAGCGGCTGCCAACAAGAAGAAAGAAGTCGGTGCTGGACGGGTACGTGCACCGCCGGCACTCAGTGGTGGTCGAGGTGCTTGGATACGCCTTTACAGATTCTACGCACCGTCGTGTTGGTTTCACCCCCCACTTTCTACTGGTAGTCCGCCTGCTGTAGGGCAGGACAGTCAAAGATGCTACCTTCGTTCCGCACCTGGCTGCCGCACGGGAGGCCTTCGAACATACACTGCGCAGATTTCTTGCGGAGACGCAAGTCGGGCTTCTCAGGGGAGACTCCATGGGGTGGAAACGCCGCTGCGAAGTACACGGCGACAGGGGGAGCGGTAGCAGCAATCCCGGCGGCAGTCCCGGACGCGGCGCGGCAACTTCCTATCTCGGCGATGGCGAGAGTTCGATGTCTGGGTTTACCGCAATGACTTTGCTCGACGCTGCCTCACAGCTGCAGCCACAGCCCTTTTCGACCAGGCTCTCCGGCTCTCTAGGGGTGATGCCACGCGCTCGACGGGAGAAGGTGGCGAGCTGCCTGTTCAACGACTACGTGTTTTGTGTTCTCTATGGTACCCCTGGCAGTGTCGAGGCGTGGCGGAAGACGGTGACAGGCACAGCAGGGCCAAGTGACGTCGACGGCGGTGCGGGCTCTTTTTCTTCACTGAGCAACTGGAAAGTCGTGGAGCAACAGCTGCAGCGGCATGGAGGCCAAGCCGTGGCGAGCCGGACCTGCACCACGTCGTTGCGCATCACTCATAGCATTAGTGCAACAAAATTGATCAACTGGATTCAGCTCTGTGAGAGCAAACTGGCGCACGTGCGTGCTAAGTAGGCATCTGCAGATGTAGTACACCTTCAATGGCTGGTGAACTGGGTAGAGGCAGGCGCTGGGCTACTGTTGGTACCGTGGTACATGCTCTACGCCAGCTCCTTCCTCATGGCCAAATTTACGCAGCTACTGGGCACGTAAGAAGGTGCTTGGCACACGACCCTTGCACAGAGATGCGTCTACCTCACCCCATCCCTTCGCCATCACTGTGCGCGTCCACGAGGGCGAGGTACGAGGGCAAGGGCAGCCAAATGTAGAGAGTAACTCGCAGGTCTCCACCTCGCGCCAAGTTCACGCTTATCGGCATGGACTCGAACTAGACAGTGCCTCGGGGCCGCTTTCAAGATCGAATATGTTTTACCATCATTGCCCTCGGCGAGGACAACGCACAGACTCTTTTAGGTGGCCATCACGAATGGCATCACGTGTGTCTTCCTCGCCAACCTCACGTACCACATCTTTGCACGGAGCAGTGGCGGCGTTTGTCAGTGCCAGGTCTATGTTCACCCGTGCTGCGGGCAGCTGAAGTGGTGCGGCAGCTGCGTACTATGTCTGAGGACGCGGCGGCTCTGCCTCCATTGATGAAGCGTCACTCTATGCTGGCAAAAGATGAGGACGCAGGAAGAGGCAGTGCGGCGGTGGAGGAGGCGCCGGGCTGACAGGTGACATTTTTTGTCTCACGGACGGCGTCCTTTTTGATGAAAAAGCGCACCGCGTATGCCCTTGGCGCACCAACAAAACACAGCCACGTGGACGGCAGAGCAGCGGCTGCACACGCACCCGTGTGTAGTGGAGTGCGACGCGTGCGTGGAGATGGGCTTGGCAGATGCAACGAGCGCTGCCAAACGATAGTGGGAGGTGGTGGACAGTCGCACACGCGCACTAAGAGTGTACCGCTTCGACAAGCAAACGACCGAATCTGATGGCGCAGGGGGCTGGCGAGAAAGGGGCAGAAGTGCTGAAGGCCATCATTTCGAACCATCCGCGAACCTACCTCCACCCACCCGCCTTTCAGTGCGCATGCACCGTATCCTCTTGCCACTTCTAGCCCAAAGCGCGAGAGGATACGGTGCGGAAAAAAGGTCATCCTTCTCACAGAAAAAGAGGAACATAGAGCAGTGCCTGTCCCACTCTCCCTGAGCACCAACACCAGTGGTAAAAGACAGAGGCGTCGCTAAGAGACGCCGCGGACGCGTAAGAGAGGTGCGCCCGGGCGAGAACACGAGAGGAGGCCGCGATCTTCTCCTTTTGGTTGCTCTCGACGCCTTTTGCCATGCCTTACCACCACCACCCTTCCCCTCGGACACTACCACAAGCAAGAACGAGTGCATGCTTCTCCCTTGCTCATAGCCGTCAGCCTCGCCTTCTCTTTGGGTTGGGTCATTGTAGCACCGCTCTGTACCTCTTCTTCGACGCTTTGTTGTTTGCCTCTCTCTCTCCCTCTCTCCACCATTCTCTGGTGAACGCGTCACACCGGATTGGGCCACCGCCTGTCGCCTCATTCACCTCACAGTCTCTCTTCCATACACACCCCACTGCAGCTGTCAGAGCGTCGAAAGAAGCGTCACTGTACCTCCTTTATTCCCCCTCTTCGTCTTCGTCTTCTGTGCCCCATCCATACTCGGCCCCCAGTCACGCACGTCATGTCTCTGTGCGACCAGTGCGAGATTGGGTGCCACCGTGCGGGCATCAAGGACATCGAGGACGCGGCCGCTGTCAACAAGGACTTCCACTTCTCCGCTATCTTCCAGCCCACCGATCCGCATCACCACGAAACCCAGTTCACCAAGATCGAGGGGAGCGAGAAGTACGTGGAGGAGGTGGTGGTGTTCGGACGAGAGGTGCTGAAGGTGAACCCAGAGGCTCTCACTATTGTCGCCCACCGTGCCTACTCGGATGTGCACCACTTCTTCCGCAAGGATCACCTGGAGGGCTGGCGCCGCGCCATTGATGACCCCGAGTCCTCTGACAACGACCGCTACGTCGCCATGACGCTGCTGAAGAACGCCTGCATTGCGGCAGGTCGCGTACTGCCATCGTGCCAGGATACCGGCACGGCCATCGTGCTCGGCAAGCGTGGTGAGCTCTGCTGGACCGGCGGTGAGGACGAGAAATACCTGTCCAAGGGTGTGTGGAACGCCTACAAATATCACAACCTGCGTTACAGCCAGACGGCCGCACTGGACATGTTCAAAGAGTGCAACACAGGCGACAACCTTCCCGCCCAGCTCGACCTGCTCGCGGTGCCCGGAAGCGGCTACGAGTTCCTCTTCATTGCCAAGGGAGGCGGCTCAGCAAACAAGGCATACCTGTACCAGGAAACCAAGGCACTGCTGAACCCCAAGTCACTGCGTGCCTTCATCGAGGAGAAGCTCAAGACCCTTGGCACGGCCGCCTGCCCGCCCTACCACATCGCCCTCGTCATCGGCGGCACGAGCGCTGAGATGACCATGAAAACAGTGAAGTTAGCCAGCTGCCGCTACTACGACTCTCTCCCGACTACCGGCGACAAGCATGGCCGCGCCTTCCGCGACCTCGAGTGGGAAGCAGTCGTGATGGAGGTGGCACAGAAGAGCGGGATTGGTGCGCAGTTTGGTGGTAAGTACTTCGCCCACCAGGCGCGCGTGATTCGGTTGCCCCGCCACGGCGCCTCCTGCCCAGTAGGCCTTGCGGTGTCCTGCAGCGCAGATCGCCAGATTCTTGCGAAGATCAACAAGAACGGCATTTACATTGAGCAACTGGAGGAAAACCCGGCGCAGTACCTGCCCGACATCACGACAGCAAACCTAAGTATCACAAGCGTGAACGTCGACCTAAAGCGCCCCATTGACGAGGTGCGTCGGCAGCTCAGTCAGTACCCGGTCGGAACCCGTGTGATGCTAAACGGCACCCTCATCGTGGCCCGCGATACGGCTCACGCCAAGATCAAAGAGATTCTAGATAGCGGCGAACCGCTGCCGGACTACATGAAGACGTCGCCAATCTACTACGCTGGGCCCGCCAAGACGCCAGAGGGCTACGCCTCTGGTTCCTTCGGTCCGACAACGGCCGGCCGCATGGACTCCTACGTCGATCTCTTTCAGTCGCACGGCGGCAGCCACATCATGCTCGCCAAGGGCAACCGCAGCAAGCAGGTGACAGACGCGTGCAAGAAGCACGGTGGCTTCTACCTTGGCAGCATCGGCGGTCCAGCGGCCATACTCGCCAAGGACTCGATCAAGGAAGTGAAATGCATCGCCTTCCCGGAACTCGGCATGGAGGCGGTGTGGAAGATCGAGGTTGTGGATTTTCCTGCGTTCATCATCGTCGATGACAAGGGAAACGACATGTTCTCGAAGATGCTTATGTAGTCGCGTAACAGCTCCCTTCACAGGCTGTGCCTCAATGCCTTTAATGTTGCCCTCCTCTCCCTCTCTCTCTTTCCCTTGCTTGATTTTTTTTCCTTCTCGCGTGCGGTGTTGGCACTGCTTTCCGCCCTCTCTCTCTCTCTCTGTGCGCTGCTGGGATAGGCAAGGTGCTTCGTTGCGTGTAGTGTGCGTTCTACAAGAAGGCAGTCAAGACGATGAGAATGCAATCTGCAGGACGTTGTCATTCATTCTCTGCAGCAGCAGCGCCACGACTGGTACACACACACACACACACACGCAGTGCAAGATACGAGGGCGACCGAGTATCATCCAGACACCCACCATCACTACTCAAGAAACCGAGCCGAGACTGACGGTGAAGAAGGGAAGGCAAAGAAGTAAGCGAACATCAAGCAAGAGAGAGAGTAATCGTTCAAGCAGTAAGTTCATCTAACAATTTGACCTCCCCCTCACCCCAACCCACCCCACTCCACTCTCCCTGTCTCTCTTCGCTCTCTTGTTGTTCTTTGCTTTCTGCTTTGACCCTTTCTGGACTTCATCGTCTTTGCCGCCGTCTTCATCTCATCCCCTTTTTACCTCCTCCCTCCCCTGAGGCACAGACCGACTTCTTCGTTGTTGTTTTTTGATTTTCTCTATGTTGCGCATTGCTTGCTTGTTTCCACTCCTCACATCTCTGCCGCCACCCACGTGCTCCTGCGATTGTCTCCCCGTAATCTCCTCGACGGTCCTGTGGCACGGGTGGATGGAAGCGTCGCAAAGACGTGCGAGAAGAGAAGGAGGGGAACGGTGATGGTGCCATTGGCAGCCGGACAGTGGAGCGATTCCTGATATCGGTTGTCTGCTCCTTCTCGTCTCCTGCCTCGTCTCTCGTAAGCCTTGTGACCGCTATCCAGCAGTGCAGATTGTCGGCATATGCAGGAAACTTGTGCCCTGCAAGCTCGGCTGATGCAGACCTCGGTTGTGTGGGGGGGAGCGAGGGGAGGGAGTGGTGGTTCTGCGAATGCCATTTTTGTTGCCCGACGGGCTCGTAAGCACAGGGCGTGGCGCGTGCGGTTTGTGAGAATAGGGGGTGCCGAACTGAGGATGCACCAGTGTGGATCTTCATGGTCGCGCACACCTCGGCGTCATCCTGTTCCTGTACACGGAAACTCACAGGCAAAAAGAAAAGGGGGCCATGCGCCGTCATTGGTCTTGAGAAAGGCAACCTGCTGCTATAATCGTGGGTGTTCAACTGGAGAAGTGAGAAGGGAAACCGGGTGGGCTCAATGCTGCTTTCTCCCTGACTTCCTTCCACTGCCTCCGCTCATCGCCTACCTCACCTCTCACCCAGTCCACCCTGCCTCTGCTTGCACTAACATCGTACCCGCACCACCACCCACAAAGAAACGAAAGGGAATTGTAGCGTTATTGAAGGTTATCATGATATGAGAACGTAATGCACAGAAGAGGAGGGACGCCTTTGGACAGCCGTGGGTAGCCAGGTCGGTGCCCATCAATCCTCTCGCCCCCAGTCCTCCTCCTCCGTACACCCCGCTCTCTTCGACAAGTGCGGCAGGCCCTATTGTCTGGTTCTCTACATCACCTGTAGCTTTTCTCGCCTCTCTTTCGCTTCTCTTGCTGCTTTTTTTTTTCCTTTTTTCGCGTGCTTGTTTATTCTTTACTCGTCTTGCTCTCGCGTTGTTGTTGTTTCAGCACTGCTCGCATGTATACCTCAGAAGGGAGAAGAATACGTGAGAACGAAGAGGCGAACCGGTATTCCCCTGAGAAAGCCCTGGCTATCCTCCATATGTGGTTGTCTCTGCATGTTATGTACGTGGGCGTGTGTGTATGCCAATCAGCTTGGGTGTATGTCTATCTCTACGCTGTTGTCGCCATCCTCCGCCACCCCTTTTTCTTCTTCCGCCCTCAAGTGTGTCTGTACGCACGGACAGGGCTACCTGTCTGCCACGGCTTCGTCAACCAGTAGCAGCAGCTTCACAAGCAGTCCGACTTCACTCGCACGATCAGCGCGTCAGCGAGACGCCTGCACTGTACGCCTGAGCGATGGTGCCTCGAAAACATCGTACTTGTCATTTACCAACGAGGGGAAAGGAAAGACCCAGCCAAGCGGCATTCCAAGAGAGGAAAAAAAAGGGAGGGGCTGCCTTAACCTCGCACTCATCCCCTTCCCCTTCTCCTTCGACCCATCGGCTGGCGAACATGGTCTTCCTCGCCGGGATGTGCAGAATGTCTCCCGATGGAAATTCATGACAGGCCATGCAAGAACGAGGTAACTGCTGGGTGCGGATGCAATGCGTTTGCAAATGCCCCCACTCCCTGACGAACACCTCACATACAAAGAGTGCAGCGTACTCGCATGTCCGCCTGCCTCTCTCCTCACGCCCCGCCTCTCTCTTTACTTTGTACATTCTCTCCCACTCCCATATCTCTTTATTTACTCCCAGCCATCCATCACCGCGTACGCCTTCGCGTGGACATCGCAGGCGCAATGTCGCGTTCCAACCGCTCCTCCTCCTCCTCCTCGTCATCGCTATCGTCGTGGGTGTCTGCTTCCTCCGCCTACTCACAGAGCTCCAAGGATGGGGAGTGGCTCTATCAGCTCGCCTGCGTCGAGGCCTTCGTACCGCTTGTCGCGGACGTAACACCAGCGGACGAGAGTTCACATGCCTTGCCAGAGCACCCCGTCGCGAAGATTCACTACTCACCAAACTTCAGCTTCATCTACGGCGTCTACCGCTCCCTTCGAGATCAACTGGACTACACCCCAATTCTCCCCGCCCACGGTGAGCAATGCGGAAGTGGTGAGCTGCCACCTGTAATTCACGCCATTCACACCTCAGCGGCACGCTGGTTTCTTCTGCTGGCGTTTGCGCTTCGTCAATGCACCTCCAACTACACCGTTTGGAAAGATCGACGTGATGTGCTCATGTCCCCTGCAGTGTTGGAGCAAGCGACCCGCGATGCGCTGCCGGCATTTCCGGTGCCGGAGGCCATCCTCTCCTGCACTGCCTCGGAAGCGGAGAAGCAAGAGGCGCTGCGTAAACTGGACGAACAGCAGAAGAAGTTGAGACTGACGTCGCAGCACTGGCTCCCCGCGCGCGCCGACATTCTGTGGGAAGGTCGACCGAGCCCGTGGCGTGCGGTGCATTGGGAATTGGCAGCGGTCGGCTGCTTCACACGGCTGTACCACAAGAACTTCCAGGTGTGGCATCATCGAAGGGAACTGCTGACGTACGCACTCCAGCAGACCCCTTCTTATGTCCGGTGCAGTGCGGACGCCGCCGCCGCCGATGGAAAGCCGGAGCAACAAGCGGAGGACAGCAGTCCGCTTGTGCCCGCATTGGCAAGTGAGGCAACCCTTAGCGATTACCTGCGTCGCCACGCCGGCCTTGATTTTTCTGCCATTGACGAACGGCCGACGCTGAGGGCAGTGCTATGCAATGAGGATGGGAAGAACTACCACGCCTGGCTGCACCTGTCTTGGTACCTGCAGGCATTCTCCTTCCTGCTGACGCCTCCGTCGCGGGAGGCTCTGGAGGAGCACGCGATAAAACTTACGGGAGCTGTAGACGACCAGGAGTCGTACTTTACACCGCACCCCGGCTGGATCACTGCCTCGGAGAGCGCCGCGCCGGCGGCGCTCTCACCCACCCTACCGCCGAGTCCCCTCACTGAGGAGCTGCAGTTCACGGCGCAGCTTATCTATCAAGACTGCCGCAACAACTCAGTCTGGTGTCACCGCTTTGTTCTCTTGAGGGAAGCTCTGTTCCGTCGCCTCTGGCGGCAACTCTGCTCTGACCGTTACACGAGTACTGTTGGCACACTCCCAACCAACACGAACTGGCAGCGCACTGCGCGAATCGTTTGTGCAGTGGAGATGAATTACTCCCTGCAGTGGCTGTATGTGGATCCAACGAACGAGGCCGCCTACACCCACACCCGGTCCGTTGCCCTCCTCTTCCATATACTCACCACGCGGCAGCATGTTTGGGCGGCAGAGCACGCCAGAACGGACGGCAGTGAGGAACTTCAGCGCTACCTCGCCGATGCCCCTCTGCTCACCCCGGTCGCACTCACGAACTCTGAGCTGTCCGCCAACGCCGACGCCGGCACCGTCTGCCCCTTCACGGAACTCCTGCATCTCCTCCGTGACCGCCAACGCTGTGTTCCGTGGGATACCTACGTGGAGAGCTTTGGACTGCTGCGGTACATGCAGCGGGTCCTGCACACTGTCATTTCGGCTCGAGTTACCGAGCTGGAGGAGCAGGCGGCGCGCATCTTGCGCTTGGCGGTGGCTAGCGACGCGATAACCTCACCTGGGCAAGAACCCAAGCCGCAGGCGATTGCCGCGCTAGCCCCTCTCTACGAGCGCAGCTCTCAGTACATGCTAGATAGCTTTCACCAAGTCGACAGTGCGCAGTACTTGGTCTGCCAAGCGATTCTGGAAGAAATGTGGCTGACGTACATGGACGCGGCACAGCGGCGCCGGGTGCGGCAGCTTCGCCCGTCGGAGGCGTACCGTGAGGGTCTCCTGTCAGAGTGGCTGAGACCGTGTCCGTGGGGTGGGCCGGAGAAGAGCGCAGCGGACGTTGGCAAGCTGAAAGACCGCCAGGATGCTGTCGTCCTCAACTTCCTCGCCTACGAGGCTGCCGCGCTAAGCAAGGCGAAGCAGCTGACGATGGCCGACCCGATCCGTCTCAAGTATTGGAAGCGCGAGGCCCTAAACATTATGTGCCGCGTCTACGGCACGGCTGCCTGATACAACACAAGCGAAAGAGGAAAAAAAAGGGGCGATGTACTGATGCCTGCAGGGGTGTGCGCGTGTGTGTGTGGGGGGAGGGTATGTTCCAGCGTAAGAGCACAGCAACCTTCTGTAGTCCACGCAGCAGGCAGTTTCTCGATTGTTTTTTTTTTTCTTATTCGGGTAAGCTACTTTGACCCGACTGCTTCTAGACAACCGAGGAGGCAGTGATGTCCCGTGGCTCAGGTCAACGACATGCATGACTAACTGTATGGCTCGCCCCAGCCGCATCGCCTTTGCAGTGGTTTCATCCCAGCACCTCGGCCTGCTGGTCTCCTAGCGAAACACAAAGAATGACCATCCGCGATCGTGCCCACCTCCACCTGCACCGTTGCTCCCTTTCTTGCGTCTTTGTCTTTTGCTTCACGGGGCTACTCTGCCCCTTTGCGGCTTTATGTTTAATTGGCCGGCGTCCCCCCTCACAACTGAAGTTAACCCTACACAAAACCTGTTTTTTCGGTTCTCGTCACCACCCCCTGAAGGTGAGGAGAGGGGGGAGCAACACCTCAGGGCGTAGTACCCCAGGGCCCAGCACCCCCCTCCCTCATACACACCCACACTCTGTGTGACGAAGCCAAGCGACCTCCCCCGATCCCTGCCAAGGCCGAGCCACCCTCTGGCGGTGGCAGGGCCCAAGCGCCGACGACGTGGGGGAGGGGGGTCCGAGCGGTGTGCCGCTGCTGATGTCGGCGGTCGGGTCCTGGGTGGCGTTGCGCCGGAGAGACCTGCGACAGTGAACGCGCTTGGGCCACTCATGCGCTCGGCCGAGGCCCTGCCCCCGATGACGGGGTCGGCGCACCGCTGCGCTGCGTGTCTCGTGCTGCCTCGCACGACCCGATGGGCCTGTGACGGGCCGTCGGGTAGGGGGCGGGGGGTGCTGAGCTCATGCTGCAGGGCAGAGGGTGGGGAGTTGGAAAAGGAGAAGCAAAAGGAGGCTTCCACGTGTGTATTTCCGTCGCCCCCTTCATCACACACTTAGTCTCTCCCCATGCCTGCCTATGAGCTGGTAGCTGTTACGGTTGCCCTGTACGTACTGCATTTGCTTTCTGTGTAGCCTTCGTGATGGCTGTTGCCGTTGTCGCACGTTGGTCTGTTTCCTCCATTCTTTGTGTGTACGTGGGTATGTGCGTCGGTGTCGCTTTGTCGCTCGCTTTCGGTCTTGCTGGGGGCTTTGCAGTTCTTACCACTTCCACTTTTACTCATCTCTCTCTCTTTCCTGCTTTCCCATTCACGCTGCATCTGCGCCTTTCACTGCTTGTTTCTTTATATGCTTTGTTTTCAAAAAAAAACTCCCCTTTGTACAGCATCATCTCCCCGCTCGAGTACTTTCTGGAAAGTGGGAGAGGAGAAAAGTAAAGGCCAGGCGTGATGTCTGATAGATTGCACATACATGGATGTCTCTCTCTCTCTCTCTCGATAGGTTCCCACCTGTCTATGTCTCTGTCGCTGCAGGCCCATCACGCGCGATACTTCTTCCTCTCGACCCACCCACACTTGCTAAGTGGCCTTAAGTATAGTTGGGAAAGAGACAAAGTTAAGAAGACACACGCCACAGGTTACTCACGTACGGCGGCAGAGAGACCCCACACCACAGAAGTCACCTCTATGGAAACGAATATGCTGACTCGCGGATGACCTCAGTGTAACTTCCTCTACCTTCTTCCATCACCCTCCCCTCTCTGACGCTGTCAAAGGGAAGGAAGTTCCCACTAACATGTTTACTGGTGTGCTTGTGTGTGTGTGTGTGTGTGTGCTGAAGTGAGGACATAGGGCTGCAGTAGAGCAGCAGGGAATAGAAGCTACCGTCCATGTTACTTGAACAGTTGTCGAGGTCAGCATGACACTCGCAAAGCGGAGAGTGGGACTGGGACGTGTTGGATTCTGCCTCGCTGCCGATAAATCTGAGGGGATTAGAGAGAAGACGAAGGGGGCGGAGATCTCCCTGTGGCTATTGTTTGTGCCTCCCCCTTCGTCTTTGCCACTAGCATTTGCTGCTGGGTCGTGGTCTTCAATCATCACGCAATCGGAGCAAAAATGACACATTCGCTCCGTGTGCTCGATACATGCTCCCCCCTCCCCCCTCCGCATGTCTCTCCTTCTCCTTCCGGGTATAACTTGCCCACGTGCTCTATACGTCTCTCTCTCTCTCTCTGCAAGCACTGCACAGGTGCCTGCATCGTAATACCCGCCTCCATCCCCAGCAACACCATTACACTCGGCAGCCAAGATGGACGCAAAGCTGGCAGCACCTATTAGAGTACACTCTCCTCCCCCATGGGGGCTGGGTTTTCTCTGTCTCCACCCTCCCCCCTGTTCCCCCAACGCGCACACACATGCATGATGACCATCAAAGTACGCTCGCACTTATTTTGTGGAGTCGTACGTGAATTGAGACGCGCTTGCTTCCTTCTGTTCGTTTGTGGTATGGATGTCTCGGACTCGCATTGGCAACTCTCACCCTGTGGCCGGGGGTGCCCTCCTTTCCTCCCTCGGAGCTGTGACGTGGTTTGGGCATTGCGGCAGCGGCTTAAAGAAACTGGGGGGAAGGGAGCGTGAAGGCGTATCTTGAAGTACACGTACTTGGTGTGACGGGAGCGGCTATGGGGTCCGTGCGCTGCAATGGAGAGAGAGAGGAGGGTACGTGTGCAGGAGGGCCGCAGAAGCGCCTCTTAGCGACGCAGAACTGAAAAACACTTCGCCGTGTTCGTAGGCGTCTGTCTGTCACTTTTGCTTTCAACGGTCGTTTCCTTGTGCGGGAGCGCAGCTTCGAGTACAGCAAGAGAGACAGCAGCAGCAGCAGTAGTAGCGACCGTCCTTTTCATTCATCGCCATTTAGGACCCCTGCTGCAAAGAAGAGAAAACGAGCGGAGTCGCGCAGGATGCAGCAGACCTTGCGCGTAAAACCCCGACGTTGCGCGAAATGGAAAGGTGAAACAGGGAGCAGAAAATAGCCAAAACACACACACTGCGTCAACTCAGTGAAGGGAGCGGAAAGAATGAGCTGTGTGTATGGGAGTAGAGGTATAGATGAGGCTGTCTCGCCCCAAACCCTTCCTCTCGGGTAATGTGACCTGAAGTACTCGACTGCATTCCCCTCTCTCTCTCCCTTCTTCCCTTCCCCTCTCCCTCTTCCTCTCTCTCTCTTTCTACGCGCGCGCGGTGCAACAGCAGCCTCGTTGAAGCATCCGGTGTGTAGTCGACGCATATTTACGACCCGCCCAGGCGTTTGTGTGCGTGTGACTGACATGCAGCGTAGGGTCATACCTTGCATGAGGCGGGTCATTACGGCATCCGCCATGCTTCTCCCTCCCCTCTCGCTGCGTGCCCACCGGGGTCGCTCCTACAGTTCGCCAGGGAACACTCTGTACACCACGGGTGTACGCGATCCGCAATCGCCAGAGAAGCTGCCAGCGTCGGCAACCGGTTTCCACCACACTCTGGCAGGGAATGCGTCTTACGTCGGCGGCAGCGCTGGGGCCACACGCGCGGTCAGCAGTGGGGGGCCGCTCGACGGCGAGGGTTTCACAGAAGCGGATCTCAGTCCTCCGCAGATGCCCTCCCCGCAGCAATACGAGAACTATCAGGAGTACCTTAACGCCTATGATCAGTACCTGAAGGACACCACTCAGTTCTTGACCTCGGCCCGCTCCTTTCTGCAGAAACGACTGCATCGCCTCCGCCACGCCCACGCCGGCCTCGCCGAGGCGGTGCGTCGGGAGTATCTCTGGACGTTTATCCCCTTCATTTGCATCCTCTGTGTGCACATGGTGGACTCGCAGCACCACGTGAACGCCCGAATCACCCGCGAGCGTCTCAAGCAGCGAGCCAAAGAGCACGCGAAGGACGTCAAGTGGGTTTCCGTGTAAGCACTGTCTCCTCTTGGCGTGTGCTGCAGATGTGGGTGCGTATATTGCGGTGCGTGTGCTCGCATGCCGCTCTTTTCTCTCGACAGTGAAGATCGGTGTAAAAACAAGAAAGAAAAGGGAGTCGCGTAAGACGAAGCGCGCGCGCGTTGTGTGAAGGTGCATTCTTCGCTGCTTCCCCAGCACCCGGGAGGGAGAGGGGACATCATGCCCCGCCTTCTGCGGCACTGCCTCAACAGTGCCTCTGGTGCCTCTGCGACGGACGCTCGCCCACAGCGTACCACCCAGCACGGCCTCCTTCCCTACTGCTCATCCCCTCCGCGTCCCGCTTCTCCTTTTCTGTGTGTTTTGATGTACGCAAAACGTGCCACAACATCACACGTGCACTACCGCCAGCGGCACAAATCTTTCCTCTTTCCCCTCAACACGTGCACACACGTCACAAGGAACTGCGGCCCACGCGGTCTCCCGTCAGCACTGTATCGAATTTCTGCAGATCACACATCTGCCTACCTCTACCTACCTACCCACTCCCTCCCGGGTACTCAAGAGAGTGGCAGCGGGTGCGTGTGTGTATGGGTGTGTGGGTGTGAAAAGAAACTCGAAGAAAAAAAGAGGGGAGGTCTGCAGCTGCAACCCGCTACTACAGCCGCTCGTTTGCAGCAGACACCACCGACAAAAAGCTCAAGCGCACATTTTAGGGACCTAAAGCTGTGCACCTGCTCGCCCTGGCCACCTCCTCCTTGTGTTTCTCTCTCGCTCAGGAACGGAATACCGATCTCATGAGTCTTGTGTCGTCGTCGTCCACCTCGCCGATAGCACTCGCAATTCGGCGCCTCCGCACCATTGCAGCCCAGGAGGAGCAGGCGCGTCAGCTCACCACCTCAGCAGCGCTGGAAGAGTGGACAACGCAGACCTTCGAAGCCGAAACGGAGCGCATAAACCGCGAGCTGATACAGAGGCGTGCACAGGCATCAGCGACTTTCTTCCCCGCGCTTTACATGCGAGGTCGCAACCCGGCCGCCGAGGAGACTACACGGCTTCTGCACGGCACCTGCAAAGCCTTTGAGTTGGACCTACGCTTCAAGGAGATTGAGAAGCTGGACAAAATGCACGCACATTTGTGGACACTGCTGAGTGCAGGGGGTCGCACCAGCATTACCGTGGAAGCCTACGAGCAGCTGCTGCACGACTTCAACGAGTGGGCAGCGGAGCACTATGGAGCGCAGCTTCCACCGCCGCCGAGCACCGTCTGGGATGTGTCGGAGAATGAGGACGAGGTCATCTTATGCAGAAGAAAGGGAAATGAAAAAGACCACGAGAAAGGCGGAGGCGGTAGTGGGTCGCCCTTGATAGCTTCTCTGGGTTCCTCTGTCTCGCCAGAGCAACCTCCCTCCGCAAGCACGCCGTCGGTCTCGGCCGCTACTGCAGCAGCGGTCAACGACGCGCCATGCAACAGCGGTACCCGGTGCACGAGCTGGGACGCCGTTTCGCGGCACGTCAAACGCTTTCGGGAACAGCAGCGGCTGCTTCAGTTGCAGCACTGCAGTGATTCCCCGGCCCCCGCAAACTCCTCTATGCGGAGCTACGCCCACTTTGAGCATCTGCTCCACCTCGCTGAGGACCAGCCAGCACTTGGCAACGTGCTCTACCTCTGCTCGGTGCCGCCGCCGCGACCGGACGTGCAACTTTTCCTTTCCTGTCCTCGTAACGCTGAGCGCGCGGTTGAAATTGCCGCCATCTACCAGACCTTTGCGAAGCAGGTGTCCTTCGTCAAGTGCGAGGCGGAGCTTATTATGTGGGACAGCAACAACGATGGACGGCTCTCGGAGGATGAAGTGGAGAACTACGTGCGTGATCTGGCGCCCCGCATCGCCGCGCTGCAGGTAATGGGAAAGGACATGCTTCCCTTTTACTGTTGCACAGTGAGTCGCCGGCTTTTCTGGGATCTCGACCCAGGCAATCGCGGTGTGCTACGAATCCACTCCCTGCTGCAGAGCAGTGTGATGGATGAGTGGGTGAGCCTGCAGCTCATGACGGAAGACGACCCGCAAAACTGGTTCGGTGCCCTCGTAACGCAGCAGCTCTACAACAAGTTCGTGCTGCTCGACACACGCAACATCGGCACGCTCAACGTAGAGAACCTGCGTGGGTACAAAAAGGGCTTGCCGACCGTGCTCGACGATGGTCTGCCGCCGGACGTCAGTCCGCTCTGTTCCCTCTTTATTGATCGTTACTTCGAGACGAACACACTCATGACACGGTCTGAGATGGACTACCGCAAATTTGTGGATTTTGTAATCGCCGTGGAGCTGCTGCCGCAGTGCAGCCGGCCGTACTTCTTCTGGAACATCCTTGACGTAGAAGGGACAGGCGTGTTGACGCCGATGATCGTCAACCAGTTCTTTCGAGAGACGCACGCGAAGCTCGTGGTCGCCAGGTTGGACGTGCCCTTGCGCGAGACAGTTGTGCAGGAGGTTTTCGACCTGATTGACAAGGCGGAGCCGCTGCGCATCACGCGCGAAGAGTTTGTACGATCGCCGCAGGCAGGCTTGTTTGTGGCGCTCTTGATCGACTGCCTCTCGTTTTGGACCTACGAGAAACGCGAGCAGCGCTGACTGAGGGAGGGTTGGCTGTGGACGAGCTCGACTGGATGTTGGCAGTGGCCAGTGCCAGCATCATCACTCCGTCGTCGCTGTGCGGAGGCTCTTGGCTCCATGCAGAGATCCTGAGATACCGGCTAATTTTCGATCCTTTTCGTTCGTGTGTGGTTTGTCCCCGCTCCCCTGCCCCTGTCCGCTACTCTTCGCAAAGCTGCAGTGTCTCCCAACCGTACGTGGCACCAGATGTGAGGGCCAGGCCGGCCATACTCCCCTGCGACCAAACACACGACGAAGGGAGGGGGGGGGGCAAAGAAAGGAGAAAAGTGGGAAAATCGACTCATAGATGCCCATTCACACACACACACACACAATTCGCGTGACCGCAAGGAGCAAACAAAGAAGTTGAAAAAAGAGGGGAAGCGAGGGGGTACACACCGAATGACGTCCCTTGTGCTGGCGAGGGCCTCGGGCTCCCCCCTCCGTCCTATGTGTCGATGACACAAAAAGGAACTGTAGTGTAATGCGTGCGGAGATGCAGAATGAAGTAGTCCACGTGGGCCGGCGCAGGTGCCTCCCTACCCCCACTCACCGCATCTGTGTTATGGTTGTACGCGGTGAACACGCGTGCTCGAGGCGCATTTTCTTGTTCCTTGCATACTCGACGAACTTACTTACTACACTCCCCCCCATCGACTCTCTCTCTCTCTCTCTCTCTCTGAGTATGTGGGACTGCTCCGTGTCTTCTGTTATTCTTGCCGATCTCCTGTAGCCCACGAGTGCAGAAACTGCAGCGCGCAGCGCGGAAGTTACACTTCACGAAGGAAAGGAAAGCAGACAAAGTGAGACACGGAAAAAATTAAGCGCTGCGAGTCGCATACCAGCAACTAGGCGCACCACCAAAGCATCACTGTCGTTGTCCATGAATAGCACCGCAGTGGCGAGGGCGTCGCCAGACATCCAGTCCTTGCATATTTCCTACCAAGATGTCCGCTTAGAGGTGGAGATGCTGCATCAGCCCCACTTCACCGTGGAGGCAACCCAGCCGTGGAGCTGTGAGGAGGCATCGCTATCGTTGACGCGCGCCGTCACCCTTCATAGACCAGAAGAGCAAGCAAGGCAACGGCGAATACCTCTTGGCGCATACAAGGCGGGAACGGTTCACATCATTGCTGAGGGGCAACCATCTGGTCCTGCAGCGTATGATACCAGTGTGGCCAGCGACGGCATGCGCCACAGCACTGACGCAGCAGTCCTCTCCATCCCTCTCTACGTGGCGCATGCGTCATATAGGCGTCCGAATCTCTACAAGGAGCACTTGAGCCTTTGCATCGTGGAGGGCACGCAGCACCCCTCCACGCTTTCACGCCCTCAGCGCCGTGGCGGTGGGCGTCGACATAGCCATAGCGGCGTCCTTGAAGGCAGGGCACACAAGCTCACTCGCGTATTGTTCATCGATATCGCCGCTCTCACACCCGACCCTCGCGCTTCCCTGCGCTGCACCAGCACGGGAGAAATCTCCGCTCCAGCGGCACTCTACTTCAGGTGGGCGCCTGCGTCGTCGTCCTCGTCAACATCAGCGTCGACGAAGGATAGTCACAGGCTGCAAGGGCGCCACCCCCCTGGGCATGGCGCACGAGACGGATCACAGCAGCGCCACCGCCGAGTCGTACTCCTCCCACCCACCGCAGCTGGTAAAACGTTTGAATTGGTGTCCATCAGCGTGAAGCGAGGCCTCGGCGAGTGATGCAGGTGGGGCAACAAGGCGTACAGGAGAAAGGTACAAAGCAGCAGGTGATGTGAGCAAACGCTCGCTCGTCACAGAGAGGGGGGGGGGAACAATCGCCTTTGCTGCTTTCCTGAGGGGCGGACGGTGAGTAGTCACCGTGTGTGGGTGGGTCGGTCTCAGCGCTACCTCGCAGTGTGCCTCACACACGCGACTGAAGTACTCGTGGCCACACACGCACAAATGCAATAAAAGGGAAGAAACGTAAAATGCAGAGGCGTCCTTCGAGGGAGGGGGGGAGGGGGGCATAATCCACTGTCACGAAGAAGGTGTGAAATGGCACCTCGCTACGGAGCCGCTGAAAAGAGGGGGGAAGGGAAAGGCAATCAGCCTCCCTATTATCAGTCGTGCACATCCCGTCGTCTTGGCGCATGCTTGCAGGTACCTTCTCTTCTCTTCTCTTCTCTCTCTCTTGCTCGTCCCACATCACCCCCAACGTGTTCCTCTCGCTATCTCTGTGCCATGTTTCAGATTGGAACTCTCACGCACAAAACTAGCGGTGATGTGCGCGGCCACCGCGCAGCAGTTCAGATCGAATCCTCTGTTTCGCGTTCTGGCCTTCCTCGACAATACCGGCGCGCAGGCCTTTGCGCTAGACGCCGAGGTCGACGCGGATGGTGACTTTCGGGACCCAGATAGCGTGTTCGCGACGGATTCAGCAATCACCGGCGTTCTCACAGCGGCACTCGATGCACTGCGAGCCAACGTTCGTCGTCTCTTCGCGGACGCTGCAGAGCAGCACGCATTGCTGGCTGTTCTGGGTGCCGGTACACCCGAGCCGCCAGAGAAGGCATCGCTGTGCATCACCACCATTCCTGGGCCATTGCCGCTCGAGGTGGACGGTGTCGTGCCGGTGGACGTAAATAGCGACGCGTCCCTGCAGCCACAGCCATCCTCCTCCGCTTCGCTTTCCTCACTACCCATAAGCACTTCCTGGAGCGAAGCAGTGCTGCACCCCACCTCCCTCGCGCACTACGCCGACAATGTCGAAAACGAGATTCCAATTCACTTGCTGGTGCGGCTGCACGAGGTGCTCGGCATCTCCGCCGTGCCACTGACGGCAGACGGCGCAGCACGCGCGGCGCCATCGTGCTACTGCACCTGCTCTCCTTTTGTAGAGCAACTCCTCATCGACGGGCTTGACGAATGGCTGCACCGCTGCCCAATTGATGAGGTGAAGCGGATGGTACTAGCGTGCGGTGTTCAGCCGACGGTGTGGGAGTCGACGTTCACACAGCAGCAACAGCAGCAGAGAGCCGATGCACAAAGCGCTACCCTGCCTGATGCTCTGGCAGATTTTGTGGTAGATGTTGTCTTCCCTGTTCCCGCACAGGCACAGAAGGTGTCTCCCAACGCGTCAAGTACCACCACCGTCGAAACGGTTCAAGACTGGCTCATCCTCTCCTTTGAGAAGAACCGTGAGGCCGTCGACCTTGAAGAAGATGATAACGCTTCCGCGAATGAGCAAAGTGGCAAGAGCGACGACAGCGGCACGAACAGCCAAGGCGAGAAGAAGCGCATCCGCACCAGCAGCACGTGCCCTTCAGCAGGCGACCGTGACGGCCTCGGCTCGTGGGAACCGATAGACGGCGAGGAGGTGCTTACGGCAGAGAACATTGATCGATATCTACTTGAATGTCCGCAGCGTATTCCAAAAGAAATCCTGCGAGCGAAGCGTAAGCGCATCTCTGACGCAGGGATCACTGCGTTTGAGCTGGAACATCACTACACAGCCGCGGAGTTGAAGAAGCTCGTGAAGGAAGGTCTAGGCACCATGACGGCGTCCGAGGCGACGGATTTTATGGGGCTTCCTGTGACAGAGGCCCAGGTACAGCAAGCAGCACGATTGACACGCAAGGCGCAGCTTGTGGAGTGGATACTGACCCTTCACAAAGCTGCAGTACTGCAGCAGTCCCACGTGTAGGGTACCGAGGGGGCTGTGTCCTCACTTTCCTTGTAGGGTATACCCGTATCTCTACAGCAACTTCACCCCTGTCCCCCGACCTGTCTTTTGGTTGCCGTTGACGTTCGCTGTCCGCGACGATGCCGGTCACCTCAGCCCGTGCGGTAGCTCAGGGCCACGTGCCCACTATATGTGGAAAAAAACAAGCTACCATGCCCCTCGCACATGGCTGGCAGACTCGCGGTGTCGGCGGAGAGGCCTGAACTGGAGCTGTGCTGGAGGGGCATACAGCCATGATGATGTTTGGGGCAGTTCACTACGACTTGTCGACGATTAAGCGAATGGACGCGCCCATCTACTGTTTTTCCTTTTGGGCTTCCTTGGATGCGCTGCTGTGATGCCAGGCGTAATCCTGGGCCTGGTCAGAACGGTATGCAGTGGGGATTACAAGGGGACTGAACAATGCCAGACGGTGTTGGTCGGCCTGGCTCCTCGGCATAGCCGTGGTGCAACAGAGGCTCGTACGAGGTGTGGTGGTAATGCGCCTGCTTGTCGGCCCATTCGTGGGGGAGTGAAGAGGGAGACGGAAAAACTTGCGCTTTTCCGGATTGGGCACGGCAGCGCCACCTATGCGATGCAGTCAGCCTACAAAAGTGTTGTGCCCATGAACACTCGCGTCAGAGGGAGACGCTTTAGGGCAGTCGCCGCTTGGGTGTTGTCCACACCCCCACCCACACATACTCGGCGACCTGCACCTATAGCAGGACGACACTTCTGCATCGCTATCACTATCGCCTAGGCATCCCCCACCCCCCAACTCCACACACACACACACACATATGCATGAGTGGGGTAGATGGTAATAGAGAAATGGGAAGTATCCACCGAGCCGGAGCAAGGGTTGCGCGGGTGCAACGCCTCCCTCTTTCCCTTCCCCCCCCCCTTCCTCGCGCTTCATCGCTTTAGCGCGGCCGTATCCTTTGGTTGCCGGTGGTGGTGATGGTGGTGGTGGGGATGCAGTCACTTTTTTATGTTGCTTCGTCTATTGGATTCATGGCCTTCCCCTACTCTCCTTCCACTGGCATCTCTCTGTATCGCTCCCTACCGCGCCACCGCTACGTACACAACCGCATTGCACATCCGCACACATGCACTAGCACGCATGCTCACTGGCATCTTTCCAGTACTGACCCACTTGCATCCATAGATAAGGGGGGCACTGTCGCTACAAGGCTCTGTCCGTCGCCTAGCCCTGTACCGTAGTGCACGATCTGCACCCCCCTCCCCGAGTCTCTGATTAGCACCCAGCAAAAAAAACTGTACTCAAGCGAAAGCACTCATGGATTTGGACACGCAGCGCAAGGAGGAGTGGTGCATCTCACTTCAGTTCTTCCTTGCCAGCCGGTTACGGACGCCATCGTATGCAGTGGCCTCACGGCAGCATCCCTTCATTCGGGTGCCACTAATGATCCCTCGCACACAATTTCTGTTGGATGGCATCGTTTGGGCCGTGAATGACCATCCTGGCTGGGTGGAAAGCGCGTGGCTCACGATTCAGAACCACATCAAAGACACAGCGACCCGCTTCACCGAACTCAGTGACGAGCTCGCACGTGCAACAGCCGCAGCGGCGTCAGCCGCCTCAAGCAGCAGCACCGCCACCAATGCTATCTCCTCCATGATTGCGCCGCGTGGGTCGGCACTAGACCGCGGGCGCACCTACCAGGCTCATGCGGCCGTGCAGGATGTGTACCTCGCATTTTGCGCGATGGATGCCCTTGTAAAGGGCATCTGCGCTGACGCAGCCGGGAAGCTGCACGACGCCGTTGGAAAAGAGCTGCCGCAGCTTGTTGCCTACTATGTCCCCGTGTTTGCCCCTGCCACGTCCTACTGGATGGCAAACGCTGTTGATGAGTACCGCTATCTCTTCTACGCCCTGCTGGACTCGTGGGTTGTACACAGCACATTCAACAGCGACGTGCACCGCCGCCTTCAAGAGTACTTGCACCACCGTCTTCAACGCGTGCGCGAGGCGGAGGCGGAGGAACAGGAGCTACTGCTGCAACGGAACGTCGCTGGTAGCTCCTCGGAGAAGATGAATGGGAGCAGCAGCGGCGCGAACGGCGCCGATGCGTGGGAGGCGAGTGTACAGCACATCATCGACAGCACCGCACGTGTCAGCGCGGCAGTTATGGCAACCGCTCCATTGACGAATTTGACAGAATCAGGGGTAAGAGGAAATGGTGGGCAGCCGGGAGCGGCAGCGAGCGCGAAGAACGCCGCGCTGCGCTCCTTCGAGCGTGGTGTGCGCACCCCGGACACTGTGGAGCGGACGCTGCGAAGCTTCTTAAACTCCATCTTTCCATCTCGCAACACGCCGGCCGCGCGGCACCGGTGTCCGCACTGCGGTGCCCCTTTCCGCGATGACAAGAGCAAAAGCGCTCATTACCGCTGCCACTTCTACGCTCGTAACTTCTTGAAACCGGAGGAAAAATTGGTGCGGCTTATGTACCCGTCTGCCGCCGACTTTGCGGAACACACGGGAGACCTGAAGCGCGAGGGTTACTTTACGCGGACTGTCGAGGTGCTGGAGGAAGCGTACAAGGGTGGCGGGCGGGGCACGGTCAAGGTCCGCCGGCTGGAGGCTCCTCCAGCCGAATCAAATGACCCGTCCTCTCTCACGTAGTGTGGGATACAACTGCCGCGGATGTCCCCCCCCTGCGTCAAGTTGACGGTGTTTAGTGTGTGTGTGTGTCTTGAGTTCCTACTCCCCTCCTCTTCTCCCTTCCTTTCTACTGCGCTGGGCTGCAGCGCAATTGGTGAAGCGATGTAGCAGGGTGATATTCTGGTGCCTGCGTTTCCGTGACTGTGCGTACGGGATTAGCGTGAGAAGAGTGCAGCTTCAGCTCTGCTCCAGCCGCAGCGAGTCATTGCGTGGGGACGAATCTGCCCTCTCGATCTCCACCCTCGCACAGAGATGCACCTTCTTGCGCATGCACAACTATAACGAGAAGGCGGAATGTATGGACACAAGCAAAAGGGGGGGCCGGTCATACGTCATGGTATCTCAACGTGGTGCAACGTACTAATGCTCAGGAATGCGTGTAGTGTGCGCGTGGTGTGGACACTCTTGGCAGCTAGCTCTCCTCCTGCCCTCTTCTACCTCTCTCTTTCTCTCTGTGTTCTGCAACTGCCTTCCGCATCTCTTTTATATGCTTCTCGCTGTTCTTATCACTGACTGTCCTACGAGTCTCCCAGGGCCGCACCGCATCGGCACGCACACGCAACCACACAGCCTTTGCATGCTCGCTCGCGGATGCGTTCTGCGGCGGCATTCGCTCTCTGCGCGACGGGTGCTCGGCCTTCAGGATGGGCAGTCGTACACCCCGGCAGACATCAAGAAGGCGTTTCGCGAAAGAGCGCTGACCGCACACCCCGACGCTGGCGGCCACGCCGACAGCTTTCGACAGCTTCAGGACGCCTACGAGGTGCTCCTGCACGAGTACAGAGTGGGGAAGAAGGACAGTGAGACAGCGACCGCCAGCGAGGACAGCCGAAGCAGCAGCGGCTTCTACGCCCACCCGCATGCACAGTGGAGCAATGACATGCGCTCGCACCGCGCCTACTGGCATGGCATGCATAATGAGATGAACATGAACGCAAGCAGCTGCGGAAGCTACCGGGACGCGTCAAGCACGCACTACCGAGCCCATCCACATCACCATGCCTACGGCGAAGGACTAGGCGAGGAGTTTCAAACCCACTTCAAGTCGTCGTTTGGTGGCCACGGGCAGCGGGGCAGTCAAACTAACTTCTCCACCTGGTACTTCTACCGCCCATACGAGTCGGACTATCGCAGTCCCTACGGCACCGGCTTTACTCCAGAGGAAATTCACCAAGCAACGCAGGAGCAGCGCCGCGCCTTCGCGTGGGCGGTGATGCGGCACACCTGCCTGTGGTCCGGCCTAGCCTTTGTGGTCTACCTGCACGAGCGCAACAATCGGGTTTGGCGCGCGACGGAGGCCCGCGGCAAGAACTACCAAGATCCAGAGTACTGGGCTCAGGTGCGGAAAGAGGAGGAGGAGGCACAACAAAAAAAATGGGCATCGCTGCGGCTGGAGCATCACTGGCTGGACGCCCCGCTGGTGAGGCCTTTGATGATGGATCACACCGAGGACGATCACAACGGCGGCGGCGAAAATGTTCAAGGGTCGAAGGACAATCTTTCTGGTGCTACCAAGGTGGGCACGGCTATGGCAACTCATCAAGCCAGAATGACCGAGAAGCAACGGAGGCAAGCCGGGGGCCCGACGCGTGGTATGCTGCGGGGTGTTGGCGGCAATGTGGGCGGGCCTCGTGTGGTGAGCTACCAAGGGCGGCCCTTCACTCCAAATGGAGTGCGAGGCAAGCGCAACACAGCACCCAAGACACCGAAAACGTACGCAGACGACGTCACGTACGAGATGGCGGACGAGGATGACGACGTCTCGACAGACACACCCCCTATGGGGTCGGGCGAAGGACGGAGGTATAAGTGATTTTGCCGCTCAGCCACGACAGCACCCCTTCCTATCCTCTTTTTTTTTTTGGTCGTTGCTTTGCAGACTCGAGTGCGGGTGTGGGCGTGCGCGCTTCTCTCACATGCTCCCTCTTCTTGTTGTGCTACTGGTTTGCTGGTCTCTTCTTTAGCTCTGCTGCTGCTGTCGTTTCTAGTAGCAGTAGTCGTCTTCGGTCTAGGCATTCACTGGTAGGATATTCTCTGTGGTTGGTGGGTTTTTTCTTCCCTTTCATCTCTTTCCAATGTATCTTGGCGTCTTTTCACTGCTCTGACCACTACCGTTGTGTAGCGACTGGGTCTTGTATCTCCTGCTTCGCCCTCTCTCCCTCCCCTCCATAGAGGGCACAACAAAACAAAAAAGGATGGGCTTCATAGGCGCTGATTCATAAAGCGGAGACCTCCCCCCAGCAAGCGCGTTGTCACAAGATGAAGCGCGTCCTGTGGTGGCTATCTCCCTGGCACTGGACATCCCCCTTTTTCTTTTTTTTCGTTTCTTCTTGTGTGGAAGGTGGGTGAAGAGGTCACCCCCCCTCAGTACCATCCTCATTTCCCTTGACTCTCGCCTCTGGCCCCAACAGAACCCCTCCCCCCTCGCAAGCTATCGTTGATATGTTCAACGGGATACCAATATGCCTTTTTCTTCTTTTCCGTCGTGTCTTCCTTCCTGTCCGCACTTGTGTTCTTTGGTGGTGTATGTGTGGCTGTGTATGGCAGCAGTGGCATCAGCCACTGACCCTTCTCAGCTCCTCCTCTCGAGTACCTCTCTTTCTCCCTACACGTCTCTCCTTAAGCGTGTGCGCGTGTACGTCTGTCAGTGTGGAAGACGGAGGAAAGACACAATGCGGTGAAGATGGTGCACGGGTGCTTGTGCGTCGTCACCGCAAGCACTTTGCCACAACAGCTAACGCGTTGGCAATGAGAAATGAGTAAAGTGAAACGCGAAAACAGTGGGGGAAGCAGGGAGAAGCTCTGTGTAGGTCTGCACACCTACTCAACACAGAGATCTGCGGGCGCACGAACACGCACATAGAGAAGTAACGCAGTCGTTGGAGGATCTGAACTGCTGATTCGCTGCACACACTCCACTCTGTCCCTCTTGGGGCACTTTTTTCGTGAAACAAAGCACGACGTAACTCATGTGACTGGGCAGAGCCGCCTCCCCATACGCGCTGCCGGGTGTCTGACCCTCTGCCTCTCTCTCTCTCTCTACAGCCCTCTCTTTTGTCTTTCGTGACTCCCTCCTTCGATGCTCGTCTCTCCTCAGGACTGAAGCACACCAAAGCAGCAGTGCTTGTTCCTCTCTCTGAGACTTGCGCAAATCGCTTCCTTACTTTTTTAGTTATGAGGGCAACCGTAGCGGTGGCGGTTGCAGTAGTATTGCACGTGGCCCCTTCATCGGCCCGTCCTTGGCAAGGCACGGTACCGGAGTACGCTCTTGTTCGCTCCGTCGCCTCTCTACAAACGCACACACTCGCACACTCCGCCAGCTGCTGAATGTGTGCACTTGCCAGTCCAACTGCCACCCTTCGCTTCCAATCCAGTTGGAGCCAACACATCAAATCACGTGACCGGCGTGTGTGGGAAGCACGCATATGGAGGGAGGAGGCTCTGACACTTTATCCACGCAGGACACCAGCAGCAGCGAAGTCAACTCATAAGGATATGCGCTGCGTCCCGTCATTTCAGACCGCCTACCTTCGCCCTATTCGACACCTCTGTCTTCCACGCCGTTACATTGCTGGAACACACGCACGCTTCGTAGCCACCGCAGCGGGTGCTACGGCAGCGTCGCAGCTGACTGAGCCACGCACGCTCTACCCCAACGCCGGGAACAGTCGCCCTGGCGCTCAAACCCAGACGGACGTTATCGAGGAGGCAAAGTCCGTGACCAGCACAAATGCGAACACCTCTACCTCTACCAGCGCCACCGATTCCACGACCCAAGCCACGCCCCTCTCTGCCCCTTCGCCATCGACGACGGCTCAGCAGTCGGCGTGGACGGTGGAGCAGGTGTATGCTGTTCTGCGGCGGTATAAGTCCTTTTGCGACCGCACTTTCCTCCTCTTCCCCTCGTCGCCGAGTACGGGACTTGTGACATCCCCCCTGCCTGGAGCTGTGGAGACAACCGTCGAGGACTCTGACACTGTGGCCCAGAGCCCCCATCGCGCGTCCCCTCGCCGCGACCCACGCGTGAGTGCAGCGGCGGTACGAGAGATTCGAGTGCTTCTGGACTGCCTCTCGCAAGACCCTCAGCGACTCGGTGCGCTTGACGAAAAGCAGCGCCGCCGTCTCGTAACGGAAGTGTGCTGTCTTGGGTATGCCGTAGGCCTTTATAGTCGTTGCTGCGCACTCTATGCGGACACAGTACTACTTGCATGCGGCATCAGTGGCGGTGGTCATGACAGACAGCCGGCCGCACTGCCTGAGTCCGCTCTCTCCCACGAGCTCGCCCTCCGATCTGCAGAAACGCCGTTGACCACCACAGCTGCCGGGGTTCCCTCTTTCATTCCTGACTTTATTATCGACGCCGCTGGTAAAGCGGCTGACCTGACGACGCTGTACCTGTGCGTCCCCCACGACGCACACGCGTCGACGACAGAGGTGAGCGCCACAGTTTCCTCGAGCTCGCTCACAGCACTGCATGTGTATGTGCAGTGCGTGCGTGTTCTTCTCAGTCACGGCTGGGGAGGCTGTCTGACGTCAAGAGCGGCAGATACTGGCGTGTGCACCACCGAGTCAGACGGAGGGGTGTCAAGTGAGAGTCGTGATGCTGAAAGTATTCCAACGGACTCAGTCATCAACGCCACCGCAGTAACACACAATGCGCCAACTGCTGCGGCGGTCGTTGCCTCACGAACGACAACGGCCTTCTCGACCATCGCGCCTGCGGGGGCCTCTGGAAAGCAGCGCTGGGTTGGTTTGGCTTTGACGGTGCTACGTCACCTCCGCATCAAGGACGCCGATGCAGCCGACTTTCTCCGCACGTCTCTACGGAGAGCGACCTACCGCTACGCGGACACAGGCGGGGACTGGGCCGCCGCCCAATCATCTGTCTACGCCCAGATATTCCGCTACTGGCTCCAAGAGGAGGAAATAGTGGCGAACACCCCCTTGGCTCGCCAACGACCGCCACAACGCAACAGCGAAGTTGATCGCGAGGCGGGCAGGGATCACCTGCGCGTATCCGCTCCTGTGCTGCTCACTGTTCCCGCTCTCCTGACGCTGTTGCGCACCGCTGTGGTGGCTCGCCAGCACGACATCGCGGAGTGGGCTACGCTGTGCGTTGATGCGTGCCTAGAGGAGTGGGCACACGCTTCAAAGGTGGCCGCTGCAGACGCGGGCAAAGGCAGGCAAAATGGTAGCTGCAGCCCCGTTGCACATCGCATAGCTGCTCCATTGTCTCCCATGGACATTCCCTCTGCGCAGTCGCTGCCACAGCTCGACACGCTTCTCTCCTGGTACCTTCGGTATCTTCAGCAGTCGGGTCAGCGCTCCCGCGCTGTTCGCTGGCTTTCCCGTCTTCGTCGACGTCAATCCACCGTGCCGATCCTCTCTAGTGCGCTGGCGACACTGTCTGTTGCTCGCGAGGCAGCCCGGCTTGCCAGCGATGAGCTCGATGCCGAACTAGCGATGTGGTGCCTGCAGCTCTGTCTGGGCGACACGACACCCGCCCTCACTCCTGAGCATGACGACATTTTTCAGTGCCTGTGCGCCTACGCCCGCTGCGGACTGCCAAACTTTGATATGGTGTTGCAGTCCTTGCGCAAGAACGAGCTGCTTGCCCCGACGCCGGAGGAGGTACTCTTTCTGCGCCTCCTGCACGCCCGCCGCTCCGTCAGCTGGCGCACCGAGTGGGAGCACTGCATGGCTCCGTACATCGCGGAAGAGGAGGAAGAGGTCCAGGACTCGGATAGAGACGGGGCCGACGTAAAGGTCACCGGTGAAGCCCAAGGCGGCGCCCCCACTACCAGGCGGCCTTCGTTACGGATCGTCCGACTGCGGATGCTCGAACCAGTGCCGCAATCACGCGAAGGCGCACCGTCAAGCTCGCTTATGCATCCAGGCATGGAGGAAGCATTGGAGGAGCGTGGCGGCGGTTGTGTGTCATCGAGTGAGCTGCAGGCGTTCTCTGCGCACCATCCTAGGGTGTTCTCCTCTCGAGTCATCTATCAGCTCCTTCTGATCCTGCAGGAAGGTGAGCATACTGCCTTCATGTCCTATTATCGCACCCTCCTGTTCACCTTCAGCGAGCACGTCACTCCGCAAGATCGCGCGCGGTGGGTGGTGCTGGCGCTCATGTGGGCCATCCAGCACCACGGCAGCGCGCGGAGCGAGGATGTGGTGTATATTGCGCGAGAAGTGGAGCAGCTTACACAGCTGCAGCAGACGCACACCAACACTGCCACAGCGTCGTCTCTCCCTCTCTCCCCTGAGCTCTGGCACAGCCTCAATCGAAAGTGGACGACGCTCTATCAGCAATACCCCCCGTCCCTGTGGCTCCGTGCCGCAACAGCGGAGACACACACTGGAGGTGACATTTGTCACGGTGCTCCATCGCGTCGACTCTTATGCACACCTAACGCAGCCGTCTTGTCGACAACGCCTGTGTTCACCCGCTTTGCGAAACGGCGGCATCTCTTACCATCATCCGTGATCTCCGCAACAGTGCTGCTGCGCACGTCTCGACGCATCAGCACCGAAGTGGCGGCTATGGGAACGTACTCTAACGGTGAGGAGTCCGTGACGCACTGGCCCCCAACGGGAGATGCGGATTTTGAGTCGTGGGTAGACTACATGGAGGCTGTGCGTCGGTTCTAGAAGCTGGCGCAGTAGCGTTAGCTCCAGCCGAAGAGGAGAAAGGCATGTGTTGGGTAGAAACTAGAAGGAGAGTAGTGATTGCCCCCTGAGAGGGAAAGGCCAACCTCCACTTCACTGTTTTCCCCCTCCCTGTTGTTTTGGTGTGTGTGTGTGTGCGAGCTCCATTTCTCGTTACACACCCTCGTCAGTTCTCTGTGGATGCGAGGGGATACAAGTACAGGTCGAGAAAGACTTCTTTTCCAATCCCCCACCCTCTGCCCTGCAGCATGAGCTCAGCACCCCCCGCCCCCTACCCGACGGCCCGTCACAGGCCCATCGGGTCGTGCGAGGCAGCACGAGACACGCAGCGCAGCGGTGCGCCGACCCCGTCATCGGGGGCAGGGCCTCGGCCGAGCGCATGAGTGGCCCAAGCGCGTTCACTGTCGCAGGTCTCTCCGGCGCAACGCCGCCCAGGACCCGACCGCCGACATCAGCAGCGGCACACCGCTCGGACCCCCCTCCCCTCACGTTCAGGGGGTGGTGACTAGGACGGAAAAAAGAGTGGTCGGATAGTGAGAAAATGAGGAAAGGTGCGAGGCAGAGAGCGCTTGAGGAGTACACGATGAGGCGGATAGGCAACAGACCCGCTCCCTACAAATCGGGTGGACACACTTTCGTGCTTTTCTTTTTAAGCTACCCATGCCTCCCCTGCTATGGGCTGCTGCCCGCTACAAAGCCTTCAGTCCTTTGATGGATATTGGTCCACCTCCCAATGAGAATCAACATGCATTTCATCGGTGTCTCCCGAGCCAGCGGCCTTTCAAGTCTCCCCACCCTCTCCCTCTCTCGCGCGCATGCACGTGGCACCAAACATGTTCCTGTATGATCTCAGTGGCATCTGTCACTTCCTCCAGCGGGACACGAAGCACGTAAACCGCCTTCTGGCTGCTTGTAGTGAAACAACGAGTATCTGAGCGCCTGTGTATTCGTCTCTGCCCTTTCACAGAGGTGTTTTGCACCTGGACCGTAGCCTTTCTTTTGGTAATCATAAGCACACAGAGAGAGAGAGAGATTAAGGTACACGTAGACTCCGAATCGCTTGCTGTGGAGGCACCATGGGAGGCAAGGCGAAGCCAACGAAGCACTCGGCCGCTGAGACGGCACGCAAGAACCACTTGGCGACCACAAACATGGGTGGTGGCTCGGCTGGTCTGGCGGATCGCAAGGGCGGTGCTGCTGGCCACTCGAAGTTCATCTGCAAGGTGTGCATGGCACAGGCTCCCGATCTCAAGTCCATGCGCATCCACTTCGAGTCGAGGCATCCGCATGAGACCTTTAGCGAGGCCGACTTCGAGGATCTGCACGAGAAGTACGGTGGGTCGACGAAGGGGATTGCGGTGCACGGCAGCCTAAAGAAGGACAAGAACAAGAAGGATGAGTAGTGGAAAGGCGAAACGTGACAGTATCGACAACACACCGACAAATAACAAAAAAGGAAAACTGCTCAAGTGAGACGCAGCTTCGTGAGCGGATCGTGGAAGAAGACTGAGAAGCGAGGAGAGTGGAAGGTGGTGAGCCCTGGCGCATTGGACCTCTCTGGTCGTCTCTCTCTCTTACCCTCCTCTTCCCCCATTTTCTAACCCTCACTAATGAAACCCAACCACTCCTAAAATCCACTTAACAATCCTCGAAGAGGAAAACATAATCCCCCTCGAAAAAAAAGAACCCACATTGATCTCTCTGCGTGGTGTGTGTGTGGGTGTGGGTGTCGATATGACCTCACTGGCGGTGTCTGAGTGGGATCAGCATCACGGTGTGGCCGTTGTGTGAAAGGTGGACAAGAAATAGAAGGGAGGTAAGCGGAAAAGGGATGGCCAGTGGAGGGGGGACCGCATCGATGAAAACAACGTACGTAGCAGCAACAGTACAGTGTAGTATTCATTTTTTAGCGGAGAGTGCCGCGGGGCTTCTCTTGTCGTCGTTGCTGTTTTTGTTTAGGAGTGCATGTGCATGTACGCGGACGTGCACAGAACTTAGCCTTGGGCAAGAGTTGTCTCTACAACACATGAACTGGTGCCAAAGGGTGCAGGGTATGTGTCTCTCTCCCTACTCTGCTCTACCAAGCACGTGTAGGTACTTTGTTCGACTCCTTTAGAGCGTTACTTCTTCGTTTTGTTTTCGCTCATGCTTATTTCTCTGCGGTGGGGGCTTTTGGTCTGTTGAGGGGGGCATCCGCGTCCGTCGCTTTCTGTGTGCGTGTATGGTGAAGGGATGACGCCGTCACCTCTCCCCTCTGCGTATGCTCTGTACTCCCTCCTTCAACCTCAGCATCCTCCTCTCTCTCTCTCCCCTCTCGCTCACTATTTCCGCACCCCTCTAATCTTTTCGTATTTTTCGCCGCTGTGGTCGCCGTCCTGTCGCCGTGCCAGCCCAGCTCAGCGCACCGGTGAGTTTGATGTTTCCGTCGTTTCCTTTTTTTTGTTCCCGTCTGCCTCTCTTTCGAAATGTGCTGCTTACTGAGTACGGGTACCGTGCCCTGCGTACCGCAGCAGCTTTGTGTGTTATGTCTCCCCAACCAACCTTTCGCCTCCTCTGTGCTGCCGAGTGCATAGCGGCACAGACGCCTTCCTGCGAAATGCAACAGCGCCTCCCTCCCCCCCCCCCACGCCTCTCCTCCTCTTATTCGTTTGCGTGGCATTTTTATGGCCCGCTCGTTCGTCTATTCGTCCTCCGTCCATAGTGGGCACTATTCGTGACACCCAATTAAGGTGTGGTACCCCAGGGCCCAGCACCCCCCCATCATACACACCCACACTCTGTGTGACGAAGCCAAGCGACCTCCCCCGATCCCTGCCAAGGCCGAGCCACCCTCTGGCGGTGGCAGGGCCCAAGCGCCGACGACGTGGGGGAGGGGGGTCCGGGCGGTGTGCCGCTGCTGATGTCGGCGGTCGGGTCCTGGGCGGCGTTGCGCCGGAGAGACCTGCGACAGTGAACGCGCTTGGGCCACTCATGCGCTCGGCCGAGGCCCTGCCCCCGATGACGGGGTCGGCGCACCGCTGCGCTGCGTGTCTCGTGCTGCCTCGCACGACCCGATGGGCCTGTGACGGGCCGTCGGGTAGGGGGCGGGGGGTGCTGAGCTCATGCTGCAGGGCAGAGGGTGGGGGATTGGAAAGCGAAAAAAAAAACGACTACTCTTGGCACGGTGAAGTGCACGCGGAAGAAAATACTTGACCAAAACTCTGAATGCTCGAATAAGGTAGAGGAGAGCAAACACTATGTCTTAGTACGACAACAGCAACCCCCTCCCGCACGCACGCACGCACACACACACACACACCAAACAGTTCCCTATTGTGTTTTATTGGCCGGAGGATACGAATCGGGAGGTGAAGGGCACAAATTGAAGTCATCTGGCGCGGGTACCTCCGTAGTGTACGCGTTGCGGGGCTCTCTTGTTTTTTTTTCTGACTCGTCGGCTTCCTCTCAGCCTCGCTCTCATTGCTTCTCTCCACACTCTCTCTCTCTGCTGGGTAAGGAGCACCTCACTTGCCAACGTCTGGTGAAGCATATCACGCGAACAGACACATACGCTCAGGTGCATGATCCAGTTTTACGTACCGCATTATCAATCGTCCTCGGATGGGTGCCTTCTCCTCCAAGCACGCTCGCAGCGGTGATGGCAAGCTTCTCTCTCTCGATGTAGTGGCCAACCGCCCAAGGCTGGAGTCGCATGAGGTCGGCTTCCTTCAGCTCACACCCCATGGCGTGTACGCAACGTTGGCAGCGCACGTTTACGGCGCTGCGTCACCAGAGACGGCGATTCAAGTGCCCCTACCTGACGGTTGGGAGGTCTTGCTTCAGTGCTCAAGTCTGCACCTCGACAAGGAGGGCTACTTCGCCGTGGCGTACGCGCACCGCGGCTCTCGTCATTGCATCATATCGGAGCGTGGCACCTCAGAAGTTCTCGGCCTCCGCGCCGGCGTCTGGATGTACTTTGGGCAGCCCACTATTCAGTTCTTTTTGGCTGCGCAGTTTTCGAAGGCAGTGCGGCACAAACTGGAGGTAATGAATGGAGGCTGCAGTGGGTCGTGGTTCATCTCCTACACTGGGCACAGCCTCGGCGCCGTCATCGCTGGTTGCCGTGCGGTGGAGGAGGGCACGCTAGCCGTCACCTTCGAATCGCCTGGTGCGCAAGTCTTCATTGAAAAGATGCTTGACGCCCCCAGAAGCGTCGATGAGCACCTTATCACCTACTTGCGGGCTCCCAACCCGATCAACACACTGAAGCCGCAGTGCGGCTACGTGATTATGATACCAACTCAGCAGGTCGTGCTGCCCAGCGGCACCCTCTTTCTCGCGCCGACCAACCAAGCCGCCACCAAAGACGACGACGAGAGGCAGTCACCGAGGAGCGGGAGCTGCAGCAGGGCGTCCCGCAAGCCCAGCAAACCCCCCTCGTCATCGACATCCCCCATCAACCTGAGCGGGAGCGTCAGTCCGGTGACAGTCTCGGTCACCACGGCAGCTTCACCGTGCTCCTCCGCGTCCCCGGTCGTCGCTGCATCGACGAACACCACTGCAGCGGCAACGCTTACAGCTCGCTCACCCACCTCACCCTCTGCGCAGACCAGCAACGGCAGCAATAGTGGCCCCGGCGCTGTCGCCGCCAATACGCCGCCTCGTTGGCGAATCCCGTCCTTCCGTCCACAAGAATACCTGCGCGGCTATCTGTTTGGCGGGGTGGGCATGGGCGTTCCAGAGCTGCAGCAGTATGTGAGCAAGGTGGAGCCGATGATTCGCGAGATGCTCGAGCACGCACAGCAGGTGCACTCTATCCACAGTCTGCGCGGCCATTTTCAAAAAGCTGACGAGCCAGGCGACGAGGAGGTGGTGCTGCGGTGGCCCTCACACCTGCTCCAGTTCATGGAGTTCTACAACACCACCCGCGCACTCGAGGACCCAGAGAACCAGGATGCCGGAGTAAAGGAGGCGTATCTGAGCCTCATGCGACGACTCTACTACACCGAGCCGCGCCGCCGCGACTGCATCCCAATCAAGTACCTAGACTCCAGGAGCCTCCTCGTCGTGCGGGTGTGGTGGAGCATGGACGCAGCACAGCGCAAGCAGTGGCCGCTGTCGCTCATGGATCACAAGGCACTCAACGTTATTCAGGTCAAGAACAGCGATCTGTGTTCATCTGTGATGACTGCCATGCAGGCCAAGCAGTATTTAGTGCGCCTTGTAGCGCGCCCGGAGGTGCGTGAGATGATCGACCAGTGGCAAGGAGAGCCAACCGGGAGTAGCACAGAGGCCGGTTCACCGCAGAGGAGCAAGCTGTGATCTCTACTCCTTCCAGACCTGCGCCGAGGCAAAGGCAGAAGCAAAATCTCTTAAAGAGTGCAGCAGGGCCATTCGATGTAACGCGATACGCACGGGACTAAGGGAATTCTAGAAATGCACAGGCTCTACCGTGCAGCGGGTTTGCGCAGATGTAAGGGCTTCCTCCCTGAAAAATGTGGTGTGCGCTGCCACCCCCCCCCCAACTCTCCGTCGCCTTCCTTGCGGACACGCAACGGGATACCGCTGCTATGACCCAACGTTCACAACAAGGAGGACGAGGCAGATCGGCGCGGTGGTGATATGAATGACGGCCAAACGAAAGCAAAAGCCAGTACTCACCAGTGCTTTCCCTTTCTCCTTGCGCCGTCCGCGCTTGACTCTCTCACTCCACTGCAATCCTTCTCTGCACCTCTCTCAATTTGAAGCAACAAGAGCAAAATGACGATCAACGCAAGTGATTTGGAGAATCTGGCCTCGATGCTGGACAGCAACCGCACCTTTAAGCGTCCAGAAGGCCAGGCCACGGGCTTCAGCCTCGAGGGGCAGGCATCGTCGGCCGCCTTTAGCAGTGCAGTGGTGGTTTCGGCTGGTGACCCTGGCGCGACTTCCTTGCAACCGCAAGGGAATCCGGCCTGCATTGCGTTGCCGCCGACAGTGGTGGATCACCAACTGCGACTGCCGCAGCCGTCGCACGGCAAGGAGGCGGAACGAAAAAGACAGCTGGCCCAACCCGCCCGCCCGAGTGGGGACGAGATCTGGACGCAGGCGGAGCTGATGGCTCTGTTCATGCGACAAAGGAAAGACGGGCCGGCCTCGGTGGCCGCCGCGGCACGTGTGGCAGCGCAGCAGGCGAGTCTGCAAGCAGCAGATGGGCAGTCGCGTGCGGCAACGCTGTGGCGACCTGGCCCCTCCGACGCCGCCACCTTCGAGGAGCCCGCGCACACGGTGCTGTATCAGCAGAATGTCTCTGCCGAGGATATCTACCTTGGCGTCGACTTCACGCGCGATGCTTCGAGCGCCGCAAGTGATGGTGTCACGGTGCGCGTGGAGCTGCCCCGAGTGATGTCCGTATCGGAGATTGCGATGGAGGTTGACGCGTACGAGTTACGGGTTTCGGTGGCTGGGGTGTACTACCTGGCTGCGCCTCTGCCACGTCAGGTACACAAAACAGCGGCGGATGCAGTGTGGGATGCGCAGAAGAAGCTACTGACGGTGCGTCTCAAGGCTGACAACAGCGGTGGTAGTGATGTGAAGATCGTCGCCTAGTATAGCCGTGGTTGCGCGATATGTGGGCAGTGGTGGCCACGGCTGCGCCTTTCCGTCACCTCTGCACACTGCTCTCATACCGACGTACACCCGGAGGTGGTATTCATTTGATCGTTGCTCGCCGCCTTTGCTCCCTTTGTTCTCAGTTTGCTACATTTTACGTTGCCCTCAGGTGTGTGTCTGTGTGTATTCGGTCGCTCTGCGCAGGAGCGCCTCGACGGTGAAGCCCTCCAAAGCATGTATCGCCACTAGGGACTGGGAAAGCGCTAGCAATACATGCATACCACGCTCACGTACGCATTGGTTCGCTTTCCCCTCGCTCTGGGGTCGACGCCGATCTTGATGTAGCCCCCCACACACACACACTGCAGATGCGCCTACCACATCAGCAGTTCCCCACACCGATTGCTGCACACTGCAAGAGGACCGAGGCACGCAGTGCTTTGAGATGCGCACTCTTTTCTCTCTTCCTCGTCTGGCATTGTGAAACTTGCTCTTCCCCCACCCTTCCGTTGTACTTCCCTCTCCTATTGGCCTTTTCTCCTCTGCTCGCAGTCCAGCAGCGCTTCTTTGTTAGTGCACGTACACGTTTGCTTGTGTGTGTGTGTGTATGTGTGTCATAGCCATGGAGTACGTGGACACGTACGGTGGTAGTGGTGGTGGGGGCCGCCTCCGATCTGGTGCGCAGGAATCAACCACAGCAACTGGCGCTACACGGCCCTACCTTGAGCAGCGCACCGCTGCACCAGTGACCAGTGCGCTAGGTCAAGAGCTGGATCGCCTTGTTGGTGGCACGCTCGCGGCACAGGAGTACCGTGACCGATTGGAGGCGCTCACACGCAGTGTGCAGGCAAGTGATGAGAAGGTATTGAACCTGACACGCCTGGTGAAGCTGTCGCAGAGCATTCAGGAGGAAAAGGAAACGGATTTGCAGCGCCAGAACGACGAGCTGCGTGCGCGGCTCAAGCGACAGGAACAGTTGACGACCCAGCTGCAGCGGCAGCTGGAGGACATGCAGGCTGCTGTGGATGTACAGGCGTTTCACCAGGTCGTGGCGCGTCTTGAGGGACAAGTGAGCGCGTACAAAGGAAGGCAGGAGGAAGAATGGGTATCGCTTCAGCAGCGCATCGGAGAGCTGGAAGAGCGTTTGCAGCGGACTAGCACATGCACGGCGGAGCACTGCGAGCAGCGGTTGATGCAGCTTGACGAACGTCTGCAGCAAATCACGCATTCCACTGCGGATGCTACGAATCAGTGGGCAAAGCGCAACTTTATCCGCTTAAAGGAACATGTCGACTCACTTCGTGTCGATCTGGACGACGTTCGCGGCGGGCAGCAGGAGCTGAAATCAACTGTGCAGAGCGCCAGCTGCCGTGCCGAAGTAGAGTACAAGAAGGTGCTTCTCCTCCTGCAGCAAAAGACAAAGGAGGCAGATGCGCTGTCGTCACTGGTGGAGAAGGAGCTGCAGCATCTGCAGAAGGTGGCGCACCGGCACCAGATTCTGGCATCCAAGGACATCACACCAGCTTTCGAGTTTGACGAGAAGCCGTATGATGCGCTCAAGTTTGCGGGGGAAGGGAAACGTCGTGGCGCGGTGTCTGCAGCAGACCGCAGGCGAAGGTGATGCCAGCAGCCACTCGCTGTGAATTGTAGATTTGTTTTGCTTGCTTTGGATGTCTAGATATGAGAGAGGGAAAGTGCTTCTCAGACGAAAAAAAACACCTCAGTGGGCTTCATCATTGCCACGCAGCTCACGCGCATGGAAGCCATCAGCGCGGTGCTGCCTGGACGACCGCGTCGCGCACAGCACTGCACTCACGCACGGGAGTGCAGAAAGACATGACGCACGTGCGTAAACGCCACCGCACAAAACCCCTGCTACTGCGCATTGTATCTGCTTTCACCCCCCCCCTTCGCGCGCTCTAGCACGCACTACTCTGAAGAGCTTTCCCGCTCGACACCGCGGCAAGAAAAATCGAGAGGAAGCACTGGGTCGACGGCGGTGGCGGTTATGAGGTGTCACACCGCGTCGAAACGCGACTGGCCAGTCGGACGCAGATTATGATGGGGGGCCGGGCCGGCCCTCCACCCTACCTAGGCGTCGTGTCGGCCATGGATTTGATAATAGGCTCAGAAGTAACCGCCTACACTAGCGACCCGCTCCCTCCCAATAAAAAGGGTGACGCCGCCAGGACGGTACCACCCATCGTCCCACTGTCACAAGCCAAGAACCCACACGCTCAAACGTCAATCGCCCTTTTCCTCCTCACCCACACGGCAATTCATATCCCCGTCGTACCATGGTCACCATACCCAAGTGGTTACGGGGGTTGACTCGAAATCAACTGCGATCTCGCGCGCAGGTTCGAATCCTGCTGGTGACGATTTTTCCGGCTAACTTCGTCAGTGCGTAGGAAGCAAAGGGCGTACAACCACAAGGCAGGATGGCCGAGTGGTCTAAGGCGGGAGACTCAAGTTCTCTTCTATTCGTAGGCGCGGGTTCGAACCCCGCTCCTGTCAATTTTTACAAAGACCCAGCCGAGCCGAAAAACAAATAGCACCTCCCCTTCGCCTTCGTCCCTGCGGCGGCCTCCAGAGCCAACGAAATATTTCCCTCTACGCCCAAAAATGGCGTAGCCTCTTCGCACCTTTTCATGCCGCCAACGCGCCCCCCCCACACAGCAAAACCAGTAGCCTTCCAGCGCGCATTCTTTTCTTTCCGCTCCTGGCGCCTGCGAAGCGCATTTCCCCACGATTGGGGGCAGCCAAACGCTTTCCAACTCCCCACCCTCTGCCCTGCAGCATGAGCTCAGCACCCCCCGCCCCCTACCCGACGGCCCGTCACAGGCCCATCGGGTCGTGCGAGGCAGCGCGAGACACGCAGCGCAGCGGTGCGCCGACCCCGTCATCGGGGGCAGGGCCTCGGCCGAGCGCATGAGTGGCCCAAGCGCGTTCACTTTCGCAGGTCTCTCCGGCGCAACGCCACCCAGGACCCGACCGCCGACATCAGCAGCGGCACACCGCCCGGACCCCCCTCCCCCACGTCGTCGGCGCTTGGGCCCTGCCACCGCCAGAGGGTGGCTCGGCCTTAGCGGGGATCGGGGGAGGTCGCCTGACTTCGAAAAGGGTCGGGGCAGGAGCATATGCCACCTGCAAAGAAGAAAAATGGAGAGTTTCGCACAACGACAAAACATACAGTAACGGTTGTTTGCAAAGATGAGGAAATGTGCAACAGGAATTGCGCCATTTGTTGCACTCACATTTTTTCACCTCTATTTCCCATCGCATCAGCAATGCTGCAGAAGGGAAAAAACTCGTGTAAAATAGCGGACTGCACGCCAAGGGCGGTGGCTCTTTTTCCGCCGCCATTCCCCATGTAGCCTTCCCTTTTTCTCCCCAATTACCAACCAAGTACGGACTCTCTCCTCGCTCTTTCTCATTGCTGTTGCATCTGCGCGGCTAGTTTTAACAAGACGTATATTTAGTGCCTTCCTTGCAAACAGGAAGCGCTTAGACACACCACTATGAAGCGAACTTTTTTTCCGCTAGCGAAGAAATTCGACGTCTGTGTGTTAGGCGGCGGTCCCGCCGGCATTGCCGCGGCCCTTCGCGCCTACGAACTGGGGAAAAAAGCTTGTATAGTTGAAGAGGCTCGTATCGGCGGTGCTGACTTCTGGAATGGGGCTCTGCAGTCAAAAACACTATGGGAGATGTCAAAATTCGCGCGATACAGTATGGGCAATACGTCTCACCGTTTTATGAAATCTGTTTGTGAGCTACCAAAGATAAAACACGAAAACCTAATCAAGGCTATCACGACGTCCGCTGAAACGCGTGAATCACAGACGTTAGAGGTTCTCGCCAAAGCTGAAATTGAGCTAGTTTTTGGGTTCGGCTTCTTTAAGACACCGAACTTGATAGGTGTTGCGAAGAAAGACGGCACGGAGGAAAATGTAGAGGCGGACTACTTTGTCATTGCCACAGGTGCTCAGCCACGTCCCCACCCAACCGCTGTCGCGGACGGGAAAGTTGTCTTCACATCGGATGATATCATGTGGCAGCCACTTCCAAAGAGCATTGTTATTATTGGCGCGGGTGTCATTGGATGCGAATTTGCATCCATTTTCGCTAATTTTGGGGTAACACAAGTGAATATTATTGAAAAAAGTGGCCGCATTCTGCCCATGGAGGATGAGGATATTGCACTCTTTGTACAAACGCTTCTTGAAAATAAGGGTGTGTACTTTCACCATCACTCTGCCATGGAAAGCAGTAACATCGAGGAAGGAAAATTTAACTACACTCTTAGAGACGTTCGCGACAATTCTCTTCATGAACATGTCACTGACAGTGCTTTGGTCTCTATCGGACGCGTACCAATGGTTTCGAAGCTGAATTTGAAGACAATTGGCGTCAAGATGGAAAATAACCACATTAACCGCGATGACTTTCTTCGCGTAGCACCACACAAGAATATTTATGCCTGTGGGGACACCTGTACACGTGCTGCTCTCGTTAACGTCGCCGAACTCGAGGGGCGTGCATGCATAGACCACATGTACATACCATATCCTGAGGAACAATTGAAGCTGAAGCTTGACAATCTATCCACAATAATGTTCCTTGATCAAGAAGTTGCGGCAGTCGGCCTAAATGAGCAGCAGTGTCAAAAGATGTCCATCGGATACAAGATGGCACGATATAGCTACGAATACGTTGGACGTGCACTGGCGATGGGAAACACGAGAGGATTTATCAAACTCGTTGTGACAAACGACAAAAGGATGCAAGTCCTCGGTGTGCGAGCAGTAGGTCCCCATGCCAGCAGTATTATTGAACTTGCGTCGTTGGCCATCCACAACTGTGATTCTGCGTATGACTTGCGCAACCTTCACGCCGCCTACCCCGCTATCACTCAGGCATTCCAAGAGTGTCTTCACATGCTTTTAGGTTCATCAATTCTGAAACCCGGTGTCTTCCCACAACTTGTTGTCAGGGAATGGAATCCACCTCACTTCGAGCACGGACGCTCATATGCTAAGAAAAAGTGAGAGCTATTGTTCACCATGTGCTAAAAGTATTTATCTCATTGCTTGTCTCACGGACATCTTGAGAATCACGCGCTTATGTTTTATTGTTAACATGAGAATTGACTTCTGTTGTATCCGCTCTCTCCAAAAAAAAAAAACTGCAGCTAGGCATCAAAAGATGCCTATATTGCCATGTCTCGCAAAGAAACACATCAAATACATGCCAAACAATGGAAGCACATACACCCTTTTACTTTCGAAAATTACCTTTCGAAAGCTATCTTTGAAGCATATTCTACTTCATGAAAGTGCATTTTCTTGTTTCATGTATATTCGTGTAGGTCATTTTTTCCCTTTGTAGTGAGGAGGCGAGCGACAACTATCAATTCTTCATTTACTGCAACTGTTCGTCACTGTACCCTTGGTTTATCTGTTGCTCTACCCCATTGGCACAAGTTCAGATGTAGAAAACTGACCCAACAGAAAACTTGGGAGCTGTTACACACACACACATACATACATACATACATACATACACAATGACTGAGGCTACGCACCAAACGGTGAACATTTGTGAGGATGACCTCAAAGTAGCTATGAAAATGCCTATTCGCGCCCATGTGCGCCTGGTGGGCATCGAAAAGACACATCCGGATGTTGTGGCAAGAGATCTAGAGACAATAAAGCGATGTCTCACAATACAGGAGGCCGTTGAGACAATTACAGAAATCCGCAGTCGGTGGATTTCTGCAGGGATTTTTCGGAGCGTTCAGTATAATTTTGAACCGACTGCAGATGGAAATCAAAACGATATCTGTGTTCGATTAGATGTTGTCGAAGAGAAGCCCAAAAAGAGTATCGGTGTCTTTACAACTGAGACTTCCATTCCAGAAATTACTGTTGCTCTTGAGAACATATTGGGCGGTCGTTACTCTGTCAAAGGCAACTACATTCCTCCTGCGACCCGAGTTCATTCGATATCGTTTTCTTTTCTCTCGAACGTTCCCCTCATTGGCCAGAGTGCTGAATACTATATAGGGAGAAAAACGGAAAACAAAACCTACCACCTAGCAAACTCTGAGCGCGTAGAGGAGGTGAAGGCAACCACCACAAATCGCAAAGGCAAACTTGCGACTGAATTTTCGGTTGGATTCCAGAGGCGGACACTATTAACGAAGCATATGAAGAGTATCCCTGCGGAGGACGTGGCTGATTTTTCTGCGACGGATAAGGGCTACGTTCGGCACCAACTCACCATTACAGACGTTGCTCACCACGCCAATCCGTTTCTCTACAATATGTACCCACTCCCTATTTATGGCACACAGATCAGCTTTTGCAATGAATTTGCCGGTGGACCTGTTGGCGGTGACTTTTCGTTTCTGAAAAGTGAATTTCAAGGGTCCAAGTACATCCCACTAGGTCCCTTTTTCAGTATGCAGTTAAGTGCAAAACTCGCTGGAATTTACCCCCTTTTTGGAAGTCGTATCCCTCTCAATGATCGGCTATTCTTGTCCAATTGTCATGTTCGCGGGTTTAAGTCAGTCGGGCCCTCTACATTAGATTGGGGAGGCAATATTAGTCGCTTTGCGGCAACTGGAGGCAATGCTCTGTGGGCTACATCGCTAAGTCTGAACTTTCCATTTCTTTTTTTCCCAAACAACGGGATCGCTTCAATGCACCTTTTTGCAAACGCCGGCCATGTGCGCATGACTGACTCGCTCGATGCACTCAAGGATGCCTATCGCTGGTTGCGGGATTGTGCGTGCTCTATTGGTGCCGGAATCGTAATTACGCGGATACCCATCTTCGGCATCGCACCGAGTGGACGCTTTGAACTAAACATGTCGATCCCTCTCGGCATAGATAAGCAGGGTAACGTTGTTTGCCGCAACGGCCGCAAAAGTTTGTTCGACCGCTTCCGATTCGGTCTGGTGTGGTCATCTAATTTCTCGTTCTAATAAACGAGTCTGTCGTTGTGGCTTTGGTCTCTTACTTGTCTACATATTTTTTCCTTTCGTTTCCACACGCACAGCAGTTTTTCGCTGCTCGTTATATATAACGGCTATTTGACTTGATTGTGTTCGTTAAGCAAACGTGCAGAAGAATACCGGCTGTGCTACGGCAGTACGTGACATTCTCTTGCACAAGATGACGGACAAGGGAGGAGAAAGAAAAGAAAAAGAGATGGCTATGTACTTGAATAAAGTCTCGCTCCTATCAGTGTACATTTCGTGTACTTCTCGATGTTTATCTTAATAGGTCTCGCTTTGATCCTTCTCTGCTCTTCTCTGATCTCGATACAATAGCGACACATAGTGTTTCACACTATCTTATTGCTGCAGGTGTGTCTTCTGTCCCACAGGGGACATACCAGCAGATTCATTCGTGAGCGGTGCTGCAAGTTTTCCACACCAAACGCGCGGAAGCTGTGTGACACTGAAGCACAGCCCTTTTTTTTTTTTTCACTGCGTGAGCAGATTATCCACCCACCTGCTTCCCTTTTATGTGCATCTGCTAGGGCCGTTTGCCTCTTCGTGTTCTGGAGGCTGGACGTGCATGACTTTGAAAGGCTCTGTTTGTTTTCTCAGTTCATTACTTAAGCAAAAATTAGGCTTACTTATCAATGCTGGAGATCCCCGCTGCTTTCATTGGCGAGTTTGACGCCCTTGACGGACCGAAGGTGACGTACGCTTTTGAGTACTTTGATTTCAACCGCGTTGCCAAGAATAGTTCTATTGTACGCCAGCTGCTGTGCTTCATTGAAGGAAAGACGCTTCTGGGTAAGCATGTCGCGAGTGGTCTGCTGCATCATGAGTGCCAAGACTACCTCAACTCTGTAGCAGCTCACGTACTCACGTCAAATGAAAGTCGAGAGGAACGCCTGCTGTACCAAGAAAGTGGGTGCCCGTGCGTCGGCAGCTTTCTTTTCAGTATACCGGACATCGTGGCGCGCGGGGAGAAGCGCCGGTTTTGTCTTATATTTCTGCATCCTTCGTATCACGAGCTAGTGGCGCGATGGGATTACCTTAGTTGCTTTACCGAGGTGCTGTTGAGGCGGTGGACGCAGCGCGCCACTGCTCGATATCAGCAGGAGTATGCTACCGTGGCAAACTTGGAGCAGCTACGTGAGGAGTCGCGCCGGAAGCCGCTCCGCTCGCTCACAGAGCTCCTTTCCCCTCCCGACCCAGACTCAGATAGTGCGTTGACGTCTGCTGCCGCACAGGAACTTGTGATGGAGAATATGCATTGCCAATTCGAAGTTGTTCTTCCCCAAGCGCTGTCGGAACCCATTCCTTTGTCGAGTCACGATAAGGAGGCTGCGCAGCGTGACGCTGAACGGATCTTGGAAGACCGACTGCCGTTTGCTCAGTCCTGTATTGACCGGGTGAATACAGACGCCGCACATCTATGCAACGGTGACATTCTAATGCTGCAATTCGTGAAGCAGTTGGTTTTTGTCGACGCGGAAATAGTGGTGAAGCCGCTACCACTGTGGCTTCTTCAGTTTTTCTCTGACACCGCTGTCGAGAGCGCGCCAGAGGCTGCGGTACACATCCTTTTGCGTGCTCTTTTCAGCGGCAACCAGATTCTCATCACCGGGGAGGATGCTCGAGATTGTGCCAGCCTTGCAATGACGTTGGCATACACACTTCCTCCAACTCTGGTGAAGATGCACCTCGGCTCGGAGACTTATCGTATGCCATACGAAAGCCGACTCTTGACCTTTTCGCAACACGCCCTCTCCAAGTACCTTTTCGTACCATCTCCCACTGCTGCTTTGGAGCACAGCTCACCACATATTATAAAGCTCTTCGACATGGAGGCGGACGGAATCGTACACGTGCGCGTGGACAACCAGCGTATTAGCTCCATTCAGGATTGTGACCAGCTGCGCCGTGCTGCTCAGCGACGTGAGCGGCAAGCAGAGGAAAACGAGACAACCGTCGAGCTCACCACTCTGGAAAACCGAATACTCACCCTTCTCCAGCCGTACACTGCATACTCGCGCGAGCAAAGCAGCATCAGTGTATCGGCACTCCAGCTCCTCACTACCCAGATGCATCAACTGGTGAGCGAGTATGTGTTACGTGGGCGTGTTTACGGACAGCTCTTCTCGAAACAGGAGGTAGAGGAGAACAGCATGCCACTGACCCCAGAATCTAGCGCACCACAAGCGTCACTAGCAAAGTCGCCGCTGCGTGCGAGTGCCTCGTCGCTGATGGGACAGCGTCACTTTTTCACCGGTTCCGGCTGGCGCAGCTCCCTCTACAGCGGCGCGCCGCAGTCTGCGTTGTCCTCAGCTTCCAGCGGTGAGGCGGCCGCAGCCGAGCGACAATCACTCGCCAGTTCTTCTATCACAAAGCGCGCCCACCTCTCCCCTGTGTATGGCAAGCAGTTTCAGCAGCAGCACTACGTCTTCTCCAGTTTTGCTCCCGAAGACCACGCGATACTCGTTTTTTTGGGAAGTGCGTGATAGCAGAGGAAGGTGTGTACTCCTGTCTTTGTGAGGCGCTCTCAAGAGAGTTTTTTTTTTATGCTGTTGCTGGCTCCCCTTCCGCCCTATCTTCCCCCCCCCCTTGCAGCTTCAATGCCCATTTCGAAGGCTTTCGCACCCCCTCCCTTACCTCGCCTCCTTCCCACCTCTCATTCCAGCAATACGATACGAGGGTGGATGCGATATCCACTGCCCCTTTCACACTAAATTTGGCAACCACATTGTGAAGCGCCGGCGGGCAAAGGGCAATCGATAAATCAAAGGCGAGACCATTTGTGGAGCTCTCTCCGTGGCGACCTCTCTTTTCCTTCCGCATGCCTTAACACGCATCCTCACACACGCAGATTTGGAGAGGGCACTGCGACACTTGCAAAGGAAGAAAAGCGAGAAAACACAGGGGGACACCAAAGTCAACTATTATCTACGACTAGACGCCACCGCTTCATTCCGTCCCTCCTGCGCGCATCCCCTTCCTTTTGTCTTCCGTAGTTCTCTCAGCACACACAAACCCCCACACACACACGCAGACCCGCTCTCTTCGTATTCGCATACATCCATCTGGTATCACGTTACATAACCAATGCTTTGCTTGAATGGGCTTCACCAGCGCACTGAGGATGCCCCAGACGTGACCTTGGAAGACATTCAAAATGTCCTTGCAGCCCTCGACAAAGTGGTGTGGCGTGAGGGAACATTTAGCCTCACTTCCGAGAAGCTTCTCACTACAATCGCCGACTCGGACAGAGATATAAAGCATGACTCCTCTACCTCACCCCCGTGTACCTCATCGCAGCCAGATCCTCCCCACTTAGCAGCTAGTCACACATCTTTACATGAAACCACGTCCATGATAGACACGCGAAGGGCTCCGGAGATACCAGCACCTCGTAGCAGCATTCCTGGATCGATTCAAGCTCCATCCGTTGCGCAGCCGTCCAGTGCTCATGCCCCATTGGTGACCTCAGTGTCTTCCTCTACCTGTGACTCGAACGGGAAAACGCATAGCACGCCTAATCCTAACCTTTCAACCGCCACTGCAAGTATGGACACAGTTGGGAAAGCTGTGGTGGATGACATTGCCAGCGACGACACCCGCACCTCAAATACGCGGATGACGTCTGTGCACCCGTCGGATCCCCCGCATCCGCTCGCGTGCACGGGGCTTCTGGGTTCGCGAAGTTGCTTTGTGCCCACTTCCCTGTCACTAGGGATGCGGCCCTCAAAGCAAAGCCTTTCCCTCTCTTCGATGTACTCTAGATCGGTTGTGGCGTTAAGAGAAACGGGCAGCAGCTGGCTCTCTCACCGCTCTCCCGGCGCCATTACTCCAGTGATTCAAAGCAACAGCGATTCCCCGGTTGCAGAAGCCAAGGTGACAACGTCTGTAGCAGACGAGGCGCGGCCGCTGTGCTGCGTCCGCTCTCTTCCCTTCTTCCGCAGTTCCAATTCACCATCGCCACCAACAGTGGAGACAGCGACTCTCTCATCCCCCATAGTTCATGCGCCCACTGCGTGCGCTACAGATACCTCTACTGCACCTTCTGCAGTGCCAGCAGAGATGCCTCAATCAGTTACAGGCTCAGTGGTTGAAGGGAAACTGCCATCAGCGACCATACCGTCAGCAGAGGCGTCGCCGAATCAGCAGCAACCAGCGAAAGCGCTCGAGCAAACTCTTTCTTTATCCCCACCACTGCGCAGCGCAGACACTGCTGCCATCTGCAATGGCGCTGTGCCGTCGCCCCCGACCCTGAAAGCGTGCGTCGCGGTTGCGTTCCCTTCCTCCGTGCCATCTGGGGGCAGAATTGCTTGCCCCGCTCCGTCTCGAAAGGAAGCGAGCGCGTTCATTTCCGTTGCCAAAATGGAGCGCTTCTACTGATGCTTTGCTTCAGTGAAAGGATGGCTTGTGTAGTGGACTGTTGCTCGCTTGATTCTCCCGACTGTCACGATTTTTTTGTCTGACTCGGTCGCTCTCGTACACCTTGACAGAAGCCTGTTGATCTCTTCTCCTCCACTCCTTCCTGGTCTTCTCCGACTTGTGCTTAGCTGTTCGTGTGTGAGCATTTGTGTATGAGTATTTTGCCCCATGTGTTTTGCCATGGGGCGTCAGTTTCACAAACTCCTTGGAGTGTTCACCCCTGTAAGTAAATGGGAATGGAGTACCGCGTTGCATCCCAGGGGGATGCTATAAAGTAGCTAACACTCACCTCACCCGAAGGACATAGACGCCTGGTGATAACCTTCGTGTCTGCACATCTGATTCATGCTGGCTCTCTCCCCATTCCACCTCACGCAAGTAACATCGGCATGGGTGCAAATGGCGTGCGTCCGTTTTACCCGTGCTCCGTCATTTTAGACGTAAGACACAAAAACGGAGTTCTCTAAAGAGGGAGAGCTGTACCTCAGCGAGGAGGGGGATAGGTCGTGCCCCATCAAGGGGTTTGGCTCTGCACTGAAGCTCGTGCGCCTTCCCTCTTATATTTGTCTTCCTCGTAGTCGCATCTGACGATGCTGATTCTTCACATGATACCGAGGCTTCTCAGAGAATCAACAGCGCTGATCTTATCACTGCACTCCACGCCTCATCTTGCACACGTTTTTTTTTCTCCTTGTATGCCATCTGGGCTCACCATAACCACCCCAACGTTCGTTTATCTCAAACCGCCTTGCCTTATGTTGTATGTGCTCCAACATGTATGTGCGCACCTGTCTGGTACTCACCCGGGCGTACGTGTTTGCTCTCTGCACTTCCCACAAAACTGATTTCTGATTCGGAGGGGGTGACTTTTCCTTTTCTCCCATTTGCTTGTGTGCAGTCTATAGCAAAGATGACAATGATGAGCGTTCTTGCGAACGCGCTTCGCACCATTGCGAGCGCGGAGCGCCGTGGCAAGCGCCAGGTGCTCATCCGCCCCTCCTCCAAGGTGGTGGTGAAGTTCCTGCAGGTGATGCAGAAGCACGGCTACATTGGCGAGTTCGAGATCATCGACGACCATCGCGCTGGCAAGATCGTCGTGAACCTGAATGGCCGCCTGAACAAGTGCGGCGCCATCTGCCCGCGCTTCGACTGCGCCACCACGGACTACGAGAAGTGGATGAAGAACATCCTGCCCTCCCGTCAGTTCGGCTTTGTCGTGCTGACAACCTCGCTCGGCATCATGGACCACGAGGAGGCCCGCTCCCGCAACACTGGTGGTAAGGTGCTCGGCTTCTTCTATTAGACAGTTGTAGGGAACGGCGCTCTTCCGTCGTGCCTGTGAATCTTGCTAGGACCCCAATTGAATCAAAACAAGTGGTTCAGAGAACCAAGTGGCACGCATGGGTGAATCTGAGGGGTGCCGAGGAGGAGGTGGTGGTGGTGTGTGTGTGTGTGTGTGTGTGAGCATGAGCACATTTGCTCTTCTCCCTCTCTCCCTGACACAGCCTCTTCACTATTCTGCACTGTTTCGCTTCATTGGAGCTCAGCTTCCTCGCACAGTTTTTCTTTCGTCTTATTTTCTTTTGTGGAAAGCCTAAAAAAGAATTACTCAATCGAAATACGACGGGGTGTGCCTGACAGTTGCCGTTGTCAGCTTTGCAGTGGCTCAGGCTATCCCGACTGCCCAGCTGCTGTGTTGCTGGTCGTCTAGATGTGGAGGCATCCTTCAGTGCGTGGTGCAGCAATGCTTGTGCACACGTGAGTGCGCGTCAATGAAAGGGTATGCTTGTTTTCCACTTGACCCCTCCACGGCACACGGCAGTACTGATCTCGAATACATTTACCCTTGACCTTTGAATGCGTCGAAGCAAACCAAAAGGGGCTTCTCTCCACCCCTTTGCTTCATCTCTTGGCGTACTGCATACCGGTCCACTCTTTCCTTATCCTGCCCTTGTTCCTCTCTACTGCTTTCCCTCGCTCTCATACGCCCGTGCCGTTTTTTTCTGGACTTTGTCCCCCCCCAAAAAACCCCTATTATGGGCTACCTATCAGCGTGTTCTCTGCCTCTTGCTCTCTCCTCTGGACCGCCGAATCGTGCTGCGCCGCCGCAGTCAGCATTAGAGACACACAAAAAGGAGAAAGAGAGAGTAGGGCGAGCAGAGGCGTCGAGACAAGTGGTGTGAGGCACGTACCCCTGCCACCTTGTCACGTCGTGCGTTGCCACGGAGAGAAAAGCAGGCATCAAAAGCTGTCTATGTATGTATGTTGCTCCCACACACATACATAGACATACGCAAAAAGGGGAGTGGTGTGGGAAGAGAAACCTACTGCTCCATCCTGAGCCCGCGCCCTGCGCATTTTTTTCTGTGCTCATTGGTCGAAGGTGGGAAAACGCCCCTTCATCTCTGCATCCCTTTTCAGTGTCCTCTTCTCTCTTTCTTTTCTTTGTATTTGCCTGTTTTCTCTTGTCCTCCTGCGTTTCTGTTGATTTCCTGCCTCACTGCGCCAGCTCCACTCTGCATTTCATTTCTGTCTCCGATGACCTCACCCCTGTTTACCCTCGCTGCTAGATGATACCGTAACTTTTCTTTTTCTTTTCAGTTCTTAAATTAAGTGTACAACTGTCTGTGCATTACGGCTTTCTCGTCGCCATCCTCGCTCCGTTTCCTGCAGCGGTACCTTATACGAGCGCACAGAAGTCTCGACATAGATTGTGCAGCATCTGAGTCTGTATCGTGCACTGTTGAGCACTGCTTTCGTTTTTCAGTGGAAAAAAAAAGATCAGAGAAAAGGGAACATCCTCGTTTTTTCTTTCTTCCTTGAACGTGGGCCGCTGGTTGCTTGCCCACGCTCTTGCCCGGCTATTCCACCTGCTCCTCTCTCGATGCTGCGGCTGCAAAGCAAAGTTCTCTCCCCCTCTTTGGAAGCTCTTTTTTGCCCCTTTGGTGCGCTCGTTGACTCAATCCCTTGTACTTAGCGTTTACTCTGTATGCAGCATGGAAGTTCCGGCCACCAGACCTGAGGTGACGACCACCGGCATTTACGGGGAGGAGTTGAGTGTCATCCGCCAGCGCCTTCTGCACAGCGACTTATGCTGGTGCGGGGACCTCACTAGTCGCACCCAGGTGCTTATTGTCGGTTCGACTACCTGCGCAGCATCTCGAAAGCTGGCAGTAGCACGTATGCGCGGACTCCCGTGCGTCTCCATCGAATGGGTGACCGATGGTGCCTGCGCGATGGAGTTCACGGGCCGCTTCGACATCGGTCGCAGTCTGACTGGGAAAGAGGTGTGCACCACGGGCCTACATCATCTTGAGCGAGAGCGTGTGCAAGCTGCGTGCGGCGCGTGCCACGCCACCTACAATGCTACGCTAACGCGACATTGCGGGTTGCTGGTTGCATCTGCAGTGGCGCTCGGCTTCACGTCGCCGTCCGCGTCTCCTCCGGTGACCTCAAACGACAAAGTTCGGTTCGCGCGGAAGCGCGGCGTACCGGTCATTGCAATGGAAGAGTTTGTGTTGCGCTACTCGACCGAGCAGTTCTGCGGTCACCACCTGCCAGTCGAGGACGCGGCACCAGGACAAATAGTGCGTGACATGTCGTCGCTCAAGGCGCCCAGCGGGCTTAGCAGAACTAGTAGCAGCAGCGCCCACAAAGATCTCACCTTCGAACTGAAACCCAAGGTAGGGTACAGCCCAACTGGTGCCCCCGCTGACTCTCCCAGCTCATCGAACGCTAACGAGGTGCTGGTCTACGGGTCGGTGCGCCCCTCAGCGCTGCCGGCGCAGTCTGCCATACCGACTCCCAGATCCAGTTTAACTAGTCGTGGGTTCAGCATCACCAGGGTGCAAGGCTCTTGTGATACAGAGGGAGCGTGGAAAGGTTTCGACAACAGTATACCGAGCTCCATTCAACCGTCTATGTTGTCATTGCAGGTCATGCCCACTGCATCGACAACTCCCTGCTCCTCCTCACCAGGGCTGTCGCGGCGCCCCCTTGCCGATGAGTTCTCTGACGTTGTCGCCTACTTCAGCCCCCCGCACAGGCTCACAACGCAGCGGCACGATCTGCTGATCAGTATGGGAATCACTCTCTCTCCAAAGCTTACGCCGTTCACGACACATGTCCTCATCCTTGGTGAAGGCGTGGAGGAGTGCCTCTACCCGCGTCCTGGCCTGCAAATCGTGTCGTGGCAGTGGGTGTTGCAGTGTCGGCTGGAACAGCGCCGATTGTCATGTGTCGGTTTCCGCGTTGAGTGCGTCTTCCGTCCCGTGGTGACCTTCACGGGCCTTGCACCAGCAGACCGGTACGCGCTCCTCTCAGCACTGCAGAAGTCTGGGCTGCCGGTGAGGGTGCAAGAAGCCCTCGTGCTTGGTGGCAGCGGTGGTGAGCGATACGGCAGCGCCTCCAGCCTTCCCACAGTGTCGGTGAGTGACCCGTACCTCCCGCGCAACACGACGCATCTAGTGGCACCTCGTGGCCAGCTTCTTTCCTCCCAAAAGGTTGCTGTGCTCGCCCAGCACCACTATCGACACACTTCGCGCCCACGACAGCACTCGTCGGCGCCGCTGACTTCGACGTCGACTTGCCGTCTTGTCGGGGTGGAGTGGGTCTATCAATCTATCCAGCAAGCGCAGTGGCTGGATGCGGACTTCTTCACGCTGAAGGTTCCAACTCCTGAAGCGTTCGCTATCACCGAAGAGGCCCGCACAAATGCCACGTGCACGACGCTACCACGTAGCTGCCAAGCTTCCCAGGAGAGGTTCTCGGTGGGGTTGCAGATCTCTGAACCTTCCTCGACGTCAGCTATGGCGACAAACCTCGCTATGCAGACTTCAGCGTTGCGCCAGTCATCATCATCCCTTGCTCACTGTCCTCGCTCGCAGGACGCAATTGAATGTGTCTTGGAGGGAGGTTTGGAGAAGTTCGCAGTAGTAGGGAGAGCAGTGGAAGAGGAGGAGGAGGAAGAGGCAGCTCCATCCCAGCAGCGCAGCACAGCCGTTGGACACGCCAGTGAAACTGTCTCGCCAGCCCCACCACCCCATCGTCTGAGAGACTATGACGACGAGGAAGCTGGTGGCGAATCCTCGTTGGCAGCAGCGGCGGTGCGTTCGACTCTGCAGGCAATTCACACCACCCCTCCTCAACCCTCCCCTGCCCCGTCCCACTCTGCGCCTTCTTCATCGTCGACAGACAAGCAAGATGGCGGTGCAACCTACGCAAAGGACGATCTCGCCGCGACCCTACACCACCACGCCGACCCAGCATTGTCCTCCCACACATACCTCGCCACCCAGTGCTCACCAAGCTTCGAGAACCTTCTAGAGGAGCTGGAGGCTGGTCTACCACGGACACTGTTCGGGGCTGCCGCGGTGCATGCTTCGCTTCATCCCCACCCTCCGGCCCGTACCACAGAGAATGCATCCGCTGTCTCCGCTCCATCTGGGAGCGATAGGGGGGACCAAATTCAACGAGCTGGATCGTACGCGGCTACCCCGCCGCCCACTGTCGCTGACCTGTGCATCGAGCGGTGCACGTTCCGTCGTCGCATCTCTGCACAATCGCATATGATTCAGCAGAAGCAACAATTACTGGGCGGCACCATTTCGGATGAATCACAGATCATCTTTTATCAGATGGGCCTCAATGAGGACGGTGGCATTCCCGCAGCCCCGCTAGTAGTTTTGCCTGACACCTCATGTGCAATATCCGAGGCCGGAGAGAAGGCGGCAGTCGGGGCCGCCATACCGCCTGCCCGATGCATCGCTGAAGCAATCACCCATATCTATCCCCGCTCCACCTCCACCTCTGCGGTATTCCTGGTAACAAAGGACGTGCTCAAGAGCGACTTTGACGTCTTTGCGTGTCATTTTCCGCATGTTCAGTGCACGAGCAAACCGGAGGAGTGCACGCATTTTATCACCGCAAAGCCTTCTAAGACAGAGCAGTTCCTCTGCTGTCTCGCCGCGGGGCGCTGGATTCTGACGCCGGCGTACGTCGCGGCGTGTGCGCAGGCGGGGTATCTTGTCAGCGAGGAGCCGTTTGAGTGGTGCGCCGAGATGGCTGCGTCGCTGGGTTGCCGCAGCTCCGTAGCGTCGCTTGCGCGAGGCTGTCGGGTGCAGCGCGAGGCGTCGAAGCTGCCGTTTGCGTCGTGGAAAGTGCGTGTGTGCTGCACCAACTCCGCCCGTGCCACAAGCTTCCTGCGAGTGCTTCGTAGCGGCGGATGCACGTCTCTGGAGGCCGCCACCGCCGCGGAGGTGATGGCGGCGTCGAGGGAGCGTGGAAATGAGCCATCGTCGTCAACAGAGCTTGTGCTCGCGGATGATGCCGTCTTCAGCGAGGATGAGCTAGATGACTTCGCATCACGTTCTGCTTCCATCGTCTGCCCTATACTGCGGCTGGAGTACTTGGTTCAGTTTCTGTGCGTGCCAGACACGTCGCGGTCTGGGATGGACTTGCTGCGCTGTGTACGGTCACGAAAGCGCAGTCGAACGGAGACGGCGGCTACCGAGTAGCCTCACACAGAGCGACAGAGAAGGAAGAACGAAAGCAAAATGAATACCGTGGGCTTCTCTTCGTGTCTTGCTGTTTTCGCTTTCGTTCTATCTCCTGTCTCCCCCGCACTCGTGCACACACAGGTGGTGCATTGCGGTAGTGTTGCGTGGTGCGTGTGATCTGAACCGAACCCCCTCTTTCCGTCTCCCTTTTCCCCCATATAGAGCCACGCAAAATGCGCGAGGGGTGCGTTTTTTTTTTTGTGTGTGTGTGTATTCGTGTACACGTCGTAGTTGGGCAACTTTCGAGCCGGACGTCATGATGTACGCTTGCCGTTAACCCGACTGAGTAGGCACGTGTGTGACCAGTTTCGATTCCTTCTCTCCGCTTTTGCATGAAATACGGCGGATGGACAGGCGCACCTGTATGTTAGCTGATATCCATCGCGATCTCACGATGCCGCACCACTCCAGGCACTTTCCCATTCTTCATGTAGCATCAAGACGGATTCCTTTACTCCTCACCCCTTTTCGCCTCCCCATCCTTTACTTCTCTTCCCCTCCACCCTCTTTACACGTGCTTTCCGCGCTGCTATTATGAGTTCTTTGTCTGTGCGCTCCTCTTTCTGAGAAGCGCTCATGCGATCGGCAAAGTGGGAGTAAAAAGTGGCGTTGATACCAACAGAAACACGCAGGCACAGAGTGAGAAGCGCGCGTACAGGCAAATACGTGCAGACTGAAAAGCGAAACACTACCGAACTGGCGGTGCCCCCCCCCCTCAAAAAAAAAACGAGGAAAAAGGGTCTCTCGGACGAGCACGGTGCGAAGAGGCAGCAGCAGCGGGATCCATGGAATCACTCGCCGACGTACAGCACGATCAGCGGCAGCAACGGGAGGCCCAGCGTAAGCTGGGCCTCCCCACCAACTACCGCTTCGAAATTGATAAGTGCATCAAGCGCATCAAGGAAAAAAATGCCCGCCGCGTTGCCTTACAGTTTCCTGAAGGGCTACTCATGTTTTCCATCCCTATCGCTGATATTCTCGAGGAGGCTACGGGGTCTGAGATGGTCATCCTGGGCGATGTTACGTATGGAGCGTGCTGCGTCGATGACTTCTCGGCCGCTGCACTAGGGTGCGACTTCCTCATCCATTATGGGCACAGCTGCCTCATCTCCATCAAAGACTGCATTGTGGCGAACATGATGTACGTTTTCGTTGAGATCGACATTGATGTGCAGCACTTCATTGACACCGTCAAGGCTCTCGTGCCCGCAGATGCGCGGGTTGCATGCATCGGCACTGTCCAGTTTATCTCGTCCATGCGGGCAGGGCTGCGCGTGCTGCAAGAAGAGCACTTCATCCATCCCGTCGTCATCCCTCAAAACCGGCCGCTGTCAACCGGTGAGGTGCTCGGCTGCACGAGCCCCAAGGTGAACCCTGCGGAGGTAGACTCAGTGCTCTACGTCGGCGACGGGCGCTTTCACGTGGAGTCATTCCTCATTGCGCACCCGGGCCTCAGCGCGCTCCAGTATGACCCATACAAGAAGACGCTGTCGCAGGAGACCTACGCCACGGCCGAGATGCGCGCCCTTCGCCGTGAGGCGGTCGAGAAGGCAAAGGTGGCTCAGAGCTTTGCGATTGTAATGGGGACGCTAGGCCGCCAGGGCCACCCCCGCGTCGTTGACCGCATCATTGCGCTAGCGCAGCGTCATGGAAAGCGCGTGACGCTGCTCCTCATGTCGGAGATCTTTCCACAGAAGATGGCATTACTTGAGGATGTTGACTGCTACATCCAAGTTGCGTGCCCACGACTCTCTATCGACTGGGGCTACGCCTTCGACCGCCCACTGCTTTCTCCGTATGAGGCTGAGGTGGCCTTGGGCAATGCTCAGTGGGGGGAGGAGTATCCCATGGACCACTACTCCCGCGCCGGCGGCAATTGGGCCGTCTACACCGACAAGTCTCTCTAGACGAGCAAGGAGGAGCTGCTGATAGGCGTCAAGACGACTTTGCAAACACCTGCTACGCATTTCACCCCCCCCCCACCACCACCACCACCATCCTCGGTGCATACACGCACGCGTAAAGCTCATTAACGTTGCACGGCGGGTGTGCACTTGGCAAATTTAAGCCGAAACGGTCCCCATCGCGTAGCAGCGCATTGGTGGCAGCGAGGAGGCGTCTCCAATCAACAACAACACGACGTTGTCACTGGGCTGTGAGCCGTGCCTTCGGCGTCCCGTCTGTGTTGAGTTACACGTCCGTCCATCTTGTGTTTGGCTGATGTGTAATGCTCATGTATGAAGGAAAGGGGAAAAAGGGGGCTGGGTAAAGCACAATGAGCACACTAATGACGTGGTAGTGTATGCTGCACACATACACCGTACACTACAAGGCTCAAGCAGAGATGACCACCCACCCACCACCCACCACCACTCAGAAGCATTCACGTGGCGGCACGTATTCGACTCTCGTCATGTTTGCAGCACCCCTGCACAGCAGCACACAGTAGGGTGGGTGGGAGTGAGTGAGTGGGTACGTATATATACGAGCCTCATTCTGTCGTAGCTGCCCCTCTCGAGTGGATTTTAAGTGCCTGCACGCTTATCCCTGCTGAGCTGTTGACACTCTGTTCATCTTTGTACCCTCCACCCCGCACCCACTAGGTGCGCCTCTGCCGCCCCTGTGCTAAGGTAGCCCCGTTGTGTCATCCATCTATGACCCAGCGTCAAACCTTTTTCGGACTTCCGGAAGAAAGTAGTCACTAAGCCCTGAGGCAGACACCAGTAATCAATCCTCGTGCCAGATCAACGCTTTCCACTTCCAATCCATCCAACACAACCCTCCCTTCTCCACTTCAACACACCCACTTCACATCTGTTCTTCTCCACTACACCACCATGGCACAAACCCCATCATCCACCCCCTTGGCTGCATCCCTTATGCGCATACACAACAACACCATCCTCCAACACACTAACACCTGACCACATCTGCCCACATCTCCATGTGTGCACCGTACCCGAATCCCACCGCCAGTGAAAACTGCCAGCACTCTCTCCCTCCCACTCGACTAACACTCTACTCACCTTTTTCTTTTTTCTCCCTTCACTCTCCTCTTCCCGCAATACACCCCTCTCCTGCGCGTGTACATCGCCTACACACGCAAACCCTTTTTCCATTACCAACGCTTCGATTACTTTCCGTCGTGCTCTTTTCCTGGCACTCCTCACTACACCCCTTCC
>NC_025875.1:749629-761897 GCF_000755165.1 Leishmania panamensis | reverse complement strand
TGCACACGCACGCGCGTCCTCGTCCCTCCCCCTTCATAGACCCACTGTTTTTCTTTGTCTTCTCTCGTTATGTCTCACTCCAATCAGGAGTAGGAAAGGTAGAGCTGAAAGGCACGAAACAAAAAAAAACCTTTTCCACGCTAGGTAATGGCTGTCGTGGGTGTGCGTGTGTGATGAAGCTTCTCAGGACTCTACAATCGGTATTCGATTTCCCTTGCCTCACACCCACACCGACACGCAGCCCCCTCCTTCCCTTCTGCCTCCCGTTGTTCACCTTCGCTTTATTCGCATGTGCGTATATATGTGTGTATGACGGGGGCACGCGTGGCAAGATACACGATGCTCTTAACTGGTCGTCATCGTTGGCGTCCTTTGCTCAACGCTTATGAGCATTCTGTCTCTTGGGACCTGTTGTCAGAATATCTTGCTGATGTTCTAGCCTGGCCCGGTCCTCTTTTCTCCCATCTCGCCCCTCCTCTTTCTCCTTCCTCCCTCTCTCCGGTGTTACTTTGCCCCTCACTTGACCTCTTGATGCGTACGCAGACACGTCTCGAATGCGCACATTTGTATGGTTTTGCCGCGCTTTTTCTCGTTGCGTTAGTCCTTCATATCCTCTCCTCTCTCTCCCTCGCGGTGTCCTGCGGCACCGTGCATGCCCACTCCCTTTCATGAAACAGTTCTCACCTAGAAGCGGACCTTGCGTACTTATTCGCTGTTTTGCGTGCTACTGTCATGCATCGCGCTGCTGATGCGGCCGCCGTGCACACCCATGAGCGCGGCGCAGTGCACAGTTCTGTGCTGCGCTCCAGTGACTCTGATTTCGACACTGACGACGAAGGGGAGGACGATGAGGTCGATACGTCCATCAAACCACCTCCGGTGGAGGTGACAGCACTGTGCTGGTGCGCTGCCAGTGTCGGTGTGGCTCGTTTTCTGTATGCGGAGTGTCGCATCGAGGTCTTCCAGATGCCCGTGTGTATGGTGGCGGGTGAGACTGTGCGACGCCGACAGGGCCGACCCGCTATTCCAGCGGCCACAGTCCACTCACAGATCGGTGGCGCACAATTCAGATCGCATCGCATGCGCGCAAACGCCACCGGTAGCAACGGAGACGTTCGTATTGTTGCTCATGAAGACATACCACCGAGCTTGCTGTGGCTGGTACGCTATCTGCAGGTGCATCAGCCCCAGGTGCTGCTTCCGCATACCGGTAGCGAGGGACTGGGCGACTTGATCGCGCTCGTGGCAGAGCAGACACCAGTTGAGGTGATCCGACTAAGCGCTGTGACGGCGTTTTGCGAACCTGAAGCGCTCCCTCGTCTGGCGACCATGTACCCTGCCCAGGAGCATGAGCTGGCTGCACGGTTTCATACAGAGAGGACGGCAATGATGCGTTCCATGGCGGCGCTGCTTCAGTTTGTTGCTGCCGTTCAGTCGAACGTAGCCGATGTCGTGGAGCGCGATGCGCTGCATGCGCTTTACCTCGACGACGCCTGTGCCGAGGCTCTGCAGATCACCCGCACTGAGCACCACCCAAGCAGTGGACAGGGTCGTGGATGCGCAAAGGAAGGCCACTCGCTGCTAGGACTACTGAGCACAGCGCAAAGTTCTGTCGGGAGAGCGATGCTACGACAGTGGATCGCCTTGCCCTGCTGCGACGCGGCGGAGATCGAGACGCGTCAGTCCGTCGTTGCCTTCTTCGTTAACCCTCTGCATCACGACATCGCCACCAAACTGCGAGTCGCACTGCACAAGGTGCGCTCAACAACTCATATTTTCACGCTGATGCGGTCGGGCCGAGCGCTGCCTAAGCATTACGTGTCACTCTACCAAACCATGCGAGGGGTTATTACTGTGCAGGATCTGCTCTCCACCGTCGCCCATGCGGTGAGTCGACTTTATGTGCTGTTGCAGTGCATCAACGTGGAACCGCTGCGTGCTATGGCGGAGTCCCTCGCTGCAGCAGTGGTCGGGGATGCAGGACGTTCTCGCGGTAGCGGTGGAGGCGCCGCAGATGCGAGGCGGGATCGGCTGCCATATCTCTCTGCTGGGCCGGCGGCGGCAGCGGGTTCCACCTTTGACCCTGGTATGCCGAACGCCGTGCGCATCCGTGACGGGGTGGACACCGTACTTGACGAGCTGCGCGTTCGCTTTCGCGAGCTTCGGCTGTCTCTCCAGGCCAAAGCAGAGGCTGCCTTTGGAGAGCTTCCCTGGGCACTGCGTACAAGGATTTCTCTGCGCTGTGTGTACACAGCTCCGCACGGGTATTTGCTGTGCGTTCCAGTTGCGGAGCTTGCAGCACTGCTGTCAGTGAAAGACGCAGTTGATGGGAACAACCTGTGCGGTGTGAGCAGTGACGACAATGAAAGAGGACCAAACCCGTGGCGCAGCGACAATCCAGAGAGCGAGGCCGTTGGCCTCCTCAGCGGCGATGCTGCACTGCATCCTTCTACGGTGACTGCTACCTCGCCTTCGCTGTCGCCTACCGATCGAGTGCGTACCGTGATGGCGAACTCCTTCGGCTGGCGGCTGCATCACACAACCCAGACTGGCGAGTACTGCTTCAAGTCTGTAGCGATGGATGAGCTGGACACCTGGGTAGGCGACCTTCAGCGGCGCGTGCAGCAGCGCGAGGAGCAGGTCCGACGCGAGCTGGACACGTCGCTCCTGTACAACTCTCTCCACCTGCTGCGGCCCACTCGCGCGTTGGGGGAGTTGGACTGCCTCTTGAGTTTTGCTCGTGTGTCAGCGCAGGAGGGATGGTCTCGACCAGAGATTGTGGCGCCGGGCACTGAATGCGCTGCGCCAAGTGAGGGGGCAGGGGTGGAGTCCGACGAGGGCATTCTTGAGATCGAAGATGGATGGCACCCGCTCCTCTCGCGACATGTAGGCATGCAGCAGCTGGTTCCATTTTCGATCCACCTCCGCACCTCGACGGACCGCGTTTGTTTGGTGCTTGGCGTTAACGGCAGTGGCAAGTCGGTGCTCATGGGGGCCGTGGCGCAGATTGTGTTTCTCGCTCATTTGGGGTGCCACGTGCCAGCGGCCACAGCACGATTGAGCCTCGTTAACAGCATTTTCGCCCCATCGTCGTCAGTTTTCGCATCTTCCTCTTCCTCAACGCCGCGTTCGGCTTGGTCGACTGCCGACGCAGCCGTAGCGGCGCCAGGCAGCTTCTACAGCGAGTGCGTGGTGCTTCATCGCGTGTTGCACTTTGTCGCTGGCCAGCAGAGAGCACGCCAGGCATTCCATGGCAACGCACTCGAGGGCAGCCACACCGCGGGGCGGGCACTCGTGCTGCTCGACGAATTCGGACGCGGTACCTCCCCGGAGGATGGCTGTGCCCTACTGAAGGCAACCCTATTGTACTTCGCAGACGGAGGTGACAGCTCCTGTGGTATTAGTCGCCACAGCAGCCCTGGTGCACCACTCGTCCTCTGCGCTACTCATCTTCTCGAGATGTTGGACGTACCGGAGCAACTTTCCTCGCCTGGGCTTCTCATCCTCAGCAACGCATGTGACTGCGGAGCAGCGGCGGTGGCTCCCAGTGGCCATGGCACAGGAGCAGAACGCACACATGTCACTGCCGCAGGTGTGCCTAACCCCAGTGAACCTTCAGCGCAAGGGAATCGACGCGAGCCCGCCGCTCCCCCTCACACGGCGGATACCCCGCTTCCCCTGGAGTGGGTGAAGATTTACGAGATGGAGACACACACCACCTATGCCGCCGATCAGGATGTCCTGACTGGCACCGAGAGCCTACGTGCCGGCAATGCTCGATTGCCACTGGATGTAGCCCCGACGTACCAGCCTGTATGTCTTACGCCTCACCCCGGACCGCGTCGGCAGCAGGACTGGGAGCAACGTTGCAGTACCCACCTAGGCGCTGGACTTGCCATTGGACGTCAGTGTGGCCTCGATGAGGAACTGCTGGGTTACTGGGAGGCAGCGCTGGGGGTGCTGCATCGCTCACCATGACGAGTTGTATGCGCCATTTGCCGTCTCCCGGTGTGTCATGGGAGTGTGATAGAGGACTCTCACGCCACCCTTCCTTCTCTTCACACTCATCCGCAAGGGTGCCCTCCAGCCCTTTAGACTCTCGCTTCTTTTTCCCTCATTCTCCGAGTTGTTCTTTGGACGCTTTACTTCCTCGCTAAGACACGCATTAGCCTCGCATTCTTTCGTTGCTGCTCGCTTTGTGTTAGGCGGGCGACGAATACTCCAGCGCGTCTTCGCTCCCCCCTCTCCGCTTCCTTTGTCGAATGCCTGCTTTCTCTTCCTCTGCTCGTGCCACAAAGCTCACCATATTTGCCACGACCACCACACCACCACCACCACCATGATGCACGTGTGTCTTAGCGCAGCCAGGCACTCTTATCAGCATTCAGGAGAACATGCACGCGGACAACAACAACAACAGAGCGTATGTCTAGTCAGCGCTCCCCCTTGCCTTCCGCATGAACTCTTCCTGTGCGTCTCTCACGCGCACGAACTGCCAAGGAGGAGAACGAGCAAGGAGCGCCACGGCGCACGACAGTATGTGTACAAGCACCTCTTCTGTTCTGTTGTTGTTCCGTTGCCTAGTGTCCTCTACAAGCATCCCGCCCTCGCCCCTCATTTTCACCTTCCTCCTCTGCGATGCACTTGCCTACGCCTTTCCTTGTTGTTGGGGGTTTTCTCCATATCCCTCGCCACTTCCCCTCTACCTTCTCCGTGCACTCGGCCGTCGAAACCGGCGCCACTTGTGCGACTAAAAGGCACACCAACGTACAGCCCCCACTCCCCCCCCCTCCCTCCCTCCCGCACAAGCACACCCACCCACACGTGTGTAGGGCGCACTCAGTAGTGGATTCTTGCTTTCATCTATCCCACCAACCCCCCCCCCCCGACAAAGCGAGCGGTGTCTCGTATAGGCGTACTCATGTGTCGCAGAGCCTCTCCATCTTTGGCACACATCTGTGACGTGTCGTAGCATCTGCCAATACAGACAAACCCCTCTTGTCTACCCCCGGCGCATTGGGAGAAACGGCGGCACCACAGCAGCGCAAGCCTTGTCTTTACCCCTTTTCGTTCGTGGTGGTGTTGGGGCACAGTTGTTGTCCTGCCGCCTCCCTCCATCATTTCCGCCGCGGCATCTTCTTAGCGAGCCTTCTTCCTTTCTTTCCCACGCCTCCATGCCAAAGACAACGACCTCGTCATCCTCTAAGTTGCACACCGCCTCATCCATTACTCGCGGCAGCGCAGCGGCAACTGCTGCTACCTTCACCTCCACCCCCGCGACCGACATCGCCATACGATCTCTCTGGGATCGTACGTTCTCGAATGGCGATACATACCACGGTGAGGCGCTCTACGTCAACGACAAGGACCGAAAACCTGTGAAAGATGGGAAGGGATGCTACACGTGGGCTTCCAGCGGGGCTGCGTACGATGGAGACTGGAAGGGCGGACTGCCACACGGTACGGGGGTGGTGAGCGTGCCTGGAGTCAACGGCTACGAGTACACGGGGGAGTTCAAAGATGGAAAACGCAGCGGCAAAGGGTGCTGCCAATTTTCCAACGGTCGGGTCTACGAGGGTGAGTGGAGAGAAGACGAGATGAACGGGACAGGTACCCTGCGTGGCGCGTCGAACGTGGACGACTTTACTGAATACACGGGCGGCTTCCAGAATGGGATGCGCAGCGGACGGAAGGGGAGGTGTATCTACGCTAACGGAGACATCTACGATGGCGCCTGGGCTGCAGGGAAGCGTCAGGGATTCGGGGAGTGGCAGCTGCACAGGCCGGCAGTGAGTGCTACAGCTGCGACTGCAGCTCGCCCTGTTCGCTACCGGGGCGCCTTTGAGCGCGACGCCCCACAAGCGAGCAGCAGTGGTGAGGCAGAGCTTGAGTACGCAGATGGAAGCCTCTACGCTGGCGGCACTGACGCGCAGATGCGGCGGCACGGCACGGGTGTTCACCGTCTCGCTAATGGGGATGTGTTTGAAGGCTCGTTTGCTCAGAACCAGCGCGAGGGTAAGGGTATTTTGCAAGGAAGCGATGGCGCGGTGTGCGAGGGGTATTGGCATAATGGTCAGCTCAATGGGGAGGTGCGGATCACGTTCGCCGCCCTGTCGTCGTCGCTTGCCTCCGCCTCTTACTCGGCGGCCCACCCGGAGGACATTCGCACTACCTCCTCGGCATCCATTGCGAGTCTGCTGCGGCTGAACCAGCCAGAGCATGCTGCGCATCCGATGAAGACGTATCATGGCCCGTGCGTTGCGGGCATATTCACCGGCGGCTCTGCTATCATCACGTACATGGATGGGAGCAGCTACAACGGCGCTGTGCGCAACGGCGTCCCTCACGGTGCGGGTATTCTACGCGATCGACCCCTACCCTGCTCTACTGGCGCGCGCGGCACCTGCGCTGACGGTGTTGTTCGCAAGCGCATTCCAGCCACGTGCGTACCGCTTGACGTGCTGCTCACGCTCATTTTCTACGAGGGAACCTTCTCCAACGGCGAGGCGGATGGTAGCGGTACTGGAGAGTGGCACACAGAGTCGTCAACACAGCTAGCCCCATCACACTCGTCGTCGCCGACCGAGGCGCCGATCACACCTCACAATTTCATGCAAGCGCTAGGGACGGGGCTGCGCTGCTGGACCCCTGTCATGTATGGACGCCTAGATGGAACTTACACAGGAAACTGGGCGCGTGGCCTCCCCCATGGACAGGGAATCTGGCAGTGGTCGGACGGGTCGCGTTACTCTGGAGGGGTGGCGCAGTACGTGCCCAGCGGCGCTGGCACTTTGACAAGCGCGTCGTCTGTCCAGTACACCGGTGACCTTCAGGAGGGCCAGGCGGAGGGAAGCGGTGTGTGGGAGGACAAGGCACGGGGTCTCAAGTACGAGGGGCAGTGGCTGACTGGTCAGCCCCACGGGTCCGGTGTGGCCACATTACTGGCCGTAGCATTGCCACCCTCTCTTCAGTCGTCCGCGCCAACGGTCTCGGTGAGCTCGCACATGTACGAGGGGTCGTGGGCAGACGGAAAGCCATCTGGCCAAGGCAGGGAGTACACCTCTGAGGATCGTCGCCACGTCGCCTACGAGGGCGGCTACGTCGACGGGTTCCGCGAGGGCGAAGGGACCATCTCTTTTGACGACGCGGGTGGCACCACCGGCGACCCGAGCCTGACACCGTCACCTGGGATGTCGCTGCCGCGCTATCTTAAGTACAAGGGCAACTTTCTTCGAGGTGCTCCAGGCGGCGGCACTGGCTGTTTAACCCTTAGCAACAAGACCAGCATTGAGGGCGGCTTCGATGCACAGCTGCAGCTGCTGCCCGACAGGGATGTCAGCATCAGATCGGGGAACGAGACGTGGACGTTCAAGGGTGTCTACTACGCGGCGAAGCACACGGGTTGTGGCGTCATGACCTTTGCAAATGGTGACGTGTACAACGGCGAGGTTGAAGACGCCAGCTTCGGAGACGGGAGGCAGCATCAGCAGTCTCTCTTCAATCTACAGCGTCACGGCCATGGCACTTACAAGTTCGTGGAGGGCAACCAGCTCCGCTGCACATGGCGGCATAATGTCCTTCACGGGGCTGGCACATACACGTCGTCGGACGGTGTGCAGACAGAGCGGAACTATGTAGATGGAGTGCTGGTGGGTGACGCAGTAGCTGCCAATGATGGCGGCTGCGGCGGTGCGCACCTTGAAGTGGACACCGGTGCCATCAAGGGCAACGTCTTTACTCCTGAGAATGAGTTCCCAAACACGCTGTCGGCGGAGGCGCTAAAGTCCCGTATGCCAGAGTTGCAGAGGCAATCACAGTCGCAGTCGCGGAAGCGGCAGCCCTTCGCCTTTATACGGAAGGGAGAAGCCCGTCAGGCCTCCGCGGCCGGTGAGGCAGCGGTAGTCGGCAGTGCTGCCCCTACAGGGACGTCCTCGGCGACCCCAGTGCAACGACGCAGTCCACGACACGACTTGAAGGATGCAAAGCGACAGCTGGCGCCGCCGCCCACCGCCGCAAACCAGAAGCGTAGCCCTCGTACCTCTGCCGTTGGCTCCGCGCCGCTAAATGACATTGGCGCTAACGGAGGTGACGGTGGTGGCAGCCACCCGCGCGCGACCCGTTACGGCTCCCTGCCGTCGACCAAAGGTGTGCCCACTGACGTCTCGTCGCCGCGCTCGACGCCCAAGTACAGCCTGCGGCGACCCCAACGAGCGGCTAACAATGCGCCTCCTCCTGCCACCGTTCCATCCTCTGGTGACGGTACGTCGCCCACTGCCACAGTGCCGACAGACGCAGTACTCTTCCTCATGCGCCGTGCCAAGGACGGCACTGGCGGCGCTGGGGCCACCGCGCCGACATCCTCTGCGTATCTCTCGAAGTTTCAGGCCGGCATCCGCCGGCTCGACGCGGTAACGCGGGCTGACTCAGCCACCCCTTCCACGGCATCCGGCTTCCTGACGCCGACAGCGACAGACTCGTCGTTCCCCGTCGCCGCATCGACGCAGTTCGCTTCACGAGGTCGACTCAGCTCTGCACTGGCAGCTGGGCGGGCCCAGGAAGTTCAGCAGCGGCTGCTCAAGCCTCTCAAGGGCTCTCTCAAGGCATTGATGGATGCCGCGAGTTCGATACGCAACAGCCAAGAGGATGAGATTCATCTCCTCACCGAGGAGCTGCGGGCACTGAACGAGCGTATTTGGCAGCTGCGCTTCACGCTGGCGTCGAAAGAAGGGGAGGACAGTGACAGGGGCGCAGGCAGGAGGGCCTACGTGACGGCGGCACCGCCGACGAAAGCGACAGGAAAGCGATCATCCACCTCCAAAGAGGACCTCGACGCCCTCGTGCAGGAACGGCGCGTAATAATGGAAAAGCTACAGTACGTTCTGAACGAGTCGGTAGAGTAGCAGCCGTGTGTGCGCGTGTATGTGTGCAACTCTGTGCTGGCTTATGAGCGTTAGTTGCCTCATGTCACCAGCACCTGAGTCCTCAGATTCAAACCACGAAGCGATGTATATAAATATAGGAAACGAGGAGAACAAAGGACGAAAAGGCATCAGTGCAAAGGAGAAAGGCATGAATCGACGGGGTGCAGCAACGACTGCTGTGGGGCAGTGTGTATTGATGGTGACGTAGGTATGAAGGGGCCCCTATCGTCTCTTCTACCTTCCGTGTTCTCCTTGGTGGAGCCGTCTCAAAGTGGCGCACCGTTCTTCGTGCACCACTTCTTCCCCTCTCCTCCCCTTCTTTCCTTCCTCTTCTTTTCGTCTGCACCGCATTTATTGGGGGGAGGGGGAGGAGCTTGGCTGTGCACGTGCCGATTCAGCCCTGTTTCGAAGTGATCGCTCCAAGAAGCCGCGCAACTCCCGAGGCATGCGCAGTGTCCTCGTCTTGGCCCTTCCTTCTCTTCTTTACCCCTACGCCTCTCTGCATCCCTGCCCCGTCGAGCAGCAACGCCTGATTCATCGACGACTGTTATATGCTGAGGGGAGGAGTGGCGCTCTCGCAGCTCTTGTCTATGCGGCATGAGGGCAACGGTACAGGAAGTGGTTTACGCGGTGTCGCTGTGAGAGCATCTCGGAAAGAAAAGCGAAAGGGATATGAAGGAGAAACGACTGTGTTGTATGTTGTGCCTTGTCCAGGTGCGGATTTAGTTACCCTCCTCCTGACACCAACCGCACTCCCTCTTGTTTTTTTTTTTCATTACACCAACACAGGGCTCTCACTCCGCTGCTCTCTCCTCCCTTCATCCCAGCAAGCGGGAGAGCTTTGTTTTGCAGTGGTGTCATGTTGTTCAAACGTCATCTGCGCATGACTCCTCTCTTCCCTACCTACTCATCCCCACTTCTTTAGTGCATACATCTTTACCCATCGTTGTGCTGACACCCCCCCCCGCCACTCACATTACTATCACCACTACCGCCTTTCCCTCCCGCCCAGCCTCTGTGTGTGGATGTTCGCCCTTGACGAGGAAGATCGGAGAGGCACACAACTACACACACACACACACACACACAGACATCATACGCACAGACGTACTCATACCCGCTGTACGCGCCCACCTATGGTAGGACGGCGTTTTCTCTCCCTCCCTCACTCATCCTCCCCACACTCATCGATTTGCTTTACTCCTCTCCCCTCCCGTAACTCTTTCTTCAATCCTTGGAGACCAACTTCGTAGTGTGGATCTGCGAAGCTTTTGGGGGTAAAGGCACGCCAGAAGTAGGCAAGAACCCCCTGTGCACCGCTCTAGTTTCTTCACCTCTCCTTCCCACAGAAGCCCACAAATTCGAACAGAGGACAGGAAAGTGACAGGGCCAATGCTCCGCCGTGCTGCTTGTCAGGCAGTCGCCTCCCGACTCTGTGGTACTGCGGTGGCCGTCAGCGTCGCATCGTCATCGGCAGCATTTCGCGAGAATCGTCGCACTGGCCTCCTCATTGGTAATCCCAAACAGGGTATGGTGGGCCCCATCCGTGTGAGCTGGACCGACATCGCCGGCTCAGACACTATACCAGGGGCACGCCTGGCCGCTGGCCGCGTGCTGGGGATGCTTGATCTGTGCGCAGCCCGCACCTCACAGAAGGCACTTGATCACCAGACTTGCCTGACCCATGAGCGGTACCTGACGTGCACCGTGGGGGTCACGAACACGATGTTCTCGTCGCCCATTCTGCACGGCGACGCGGTCCGGCTGGATGGCCGACTGGTGCACTGTGGCTCCAGCTCCATGGGCATTTACATTCGCTTCTACCGGCAGTCGCCGTCGACCCGCACCGAGACCCCGGCTGGCGAGTCCTTCTTCACCATGGTGGCCATCACGCCGGATTTGAAGGCAGCCAAGGTTGTCCCGGCGATGGAACTGACCGATCCGTTTGATATTGAATTGCACAACCGCTACACTAAAATTCTCCAGATTCAGGCGGAGAACGCCAAGAACACGGCAGAGCGCTTGAAGCGCATCCTCACCACCGAGGAGGCTCAGTGCTCTATCAACGAGCAAAAGCCGATTCATGTCCGCATAAACTCCACCAAGGTGGAGGCGAACCGCATCTTCTTCACGTCGTGCATGAACAACAACAACACCGTCTTTGGTGGAGAGCTGATGGCATGGATGGAGCAGCACGCCGTGCACTGCGGCCGCATGTTCACTGGCAACCGCCATGTCTTTACGATTGGGATGCACAGCGTCGCTTTCCCCGAGCCGGTATTCGCCACGGACTGGGTGACGCTCGAGGCGACCGTCATTTACGTGCGCAACACCACAATGGAGGTGGATGTAGTGCTCAAGGCAGAGCGCAAAGACACCAGCACCGTCATCACAAATCGTGCGTCATTTTTGCTGATCAACAACGACGACATTGGGCGGAAGTGCAGTATCCCGATAGGGCTGGTGTTGAATGGGGCGACGCAGGAGGAGCTTCAGCGCTTCATGGAGGCCCGTGTCCGGAACCGCTGCAGCGTGGCTCATCGTGATGCATTTTATGGCGCCAACTCTCGTACTGGCACGACGAATCTACAAGTCGACAAAAAAGGAGAAGGCAAAAGGGTAGGAAAGAGAGAGGAGTGAGAGACACGGGAACACCGATTCGTGCAGTGACAGAACTTGCGCACCCCAGCGCACATGTGCAGGATGGCCAGCTATGGTTGTATAACAGTATCGCTTTGGCCGAAGTGTACACCCTAACAGGCATGTCAGGAGTTATCGCCAAGAAAGACATGTCCCCACAGAGCTTGGAAGTAAACAGCGTATAGGGAGTATTTCTTAATCTTGTTCTGCGTGTATGTGTGCGCGCGTGCGTGTGTGCGTGTGTGTGTGTGTCTTCAGTACGCAACACAGGGTAAACTTTAGCACTTCACAAACAAAGTGTGCTCTTCACCTCTTCCCCCCCCCTTCACGGTCTCTTATCGCTTCATAGTCATAATACTAAACGTTTTAGCTTTCTGTTCTTTTCCGCTTTCTTGTTTTACCTTCATCGTGTCTTTACTCTCATATGTATAAATATATATAGAGAGAGAGAGAAATAGATAGATCTCTATATATATATATATATATGTGTGTATGTTTGTGTGTGTGCATGTATAGCCACACCTCTCTCTTCCCTCCGACTCTACTCTCGCTCCTATGCTGTGACTTCTGATAAGGGTGCCTGTGCAGGTGTCCTCCCCCCTCCCTCGGTCTAACGTGCTTCTCTGTGTGCACACCTGTTTCGGCCAGTATTTACTGTCTCTTATATCGCTGCCCTTACTCCCCCTTTTCCCCCACTGCTTGTGATT
>NC_025875.1:652267-748620 GCF_000755165.1 Leishmania panamensis | reverse complement strand
ATATTCGTATGAAAGTTTACTCGTGCGCTTATACTCGTTGTTATTTTGGTATCTGCTGTTGCTCTTTTATTTGCCATGGTGTCTGTGTGGCGCAGCGGCCTTTTCCTTTTCGGCCGGGCATGCATGTGCTGTCGCTGCTCCTTTTTTTTTTCTGGTGCTGTATTGATGTGTTGTATAGGCGTGGGCAGATATAACGCCGGTGGACTAGTGGAGCGTTAGTCAACTGCGTAGACAGACGTACGTTCGCTTCTGCTCCCCTCTCCCTGCGCTATTTCGCTCTGGTGTTTGCCCCTTTTCTCGTTTTTAGTGATGTGTATGCAGTGATGCATCCATACATGTGGTCTCGGCCAGACGGGCCATTCTCCTCTGTTCTGCCTGCGCCACCTGGATCTATGTGCCCACTCCTATTCCTGTATGCCTGCAGCGGAGAGCTCTCGATGACAAGGAGGCCGGCGGCAAAGACAGGAGCACACACCCACAAACGCCAGCCACATTGGCGCGCACACAATGCCAAGACATTCCGCTCCCTCAAAGGGCGACGAACGTGAAGAAAGTTATTTGTGCAGTGCCTCGATTGGCACCGCTGTCGTCGTTGCGCAAGCTCGTCTAAACGAGAATCGGGGCGCACATTCATTCACTTCCTTGTGTGGCACAGGCCTCAGCTGCTAGTCTCCCCGAGATGCTCGCCTGGGAGCTAAATGGGCGGAAACAATCACAACTGACGCGGCTGTGCTGGAAGAATGGTCGCAGTACGCGGGCACTTCTCCCCGTTTAGGGACATCGGCAGGTATTTCCATTTGTGGTTCATCATCACCTCACCTCTACGCCGCTCGAATCTCTGTGCCTTTTATGTGGTGTGGCTTCTACTGCACCCTGCGCAGGAGCACACACACATCCACACACACACACATCCACACACACACACACATCCACACACACAATACTGTCACGCACATAAACGAACGTATTGTGAATACTTCTGTCGTGCAAGTCCCCGCCTCTCTCACCTCCACCGCTTGCCTGCTAACTTTCATTTTTGCCTTCTTTTTTTTCCTCCCTCCTCCCCCTCCTCCTTTTCGGTTTCCTTGCTTTTGCCTCTCTGCAGCTCTTTGTCCCCTCAGCTATCGTTGTTGCCGTGGGCATTACGCCTCTCCACTTCTGTTTCGCCCCCCCCCTCCCCCTTGCCCACTCCAATCTCTCCATCGCTTTTTCGTTCGTGGAGAGCTGGCATCAGCCAATTTTCCTTGCCGCTCTAGTGTCTTAGTGCTATTGCTGCTGTTACCGTGCGGGCCTGTGTGCGCAGATTAAGCGCCGCCGGGCTGGTGGCCAGATTCATTCTCTTTCTGAACAGGCTGTTAAGTCGCAATGCCCATGCTCACCGAGGCCGAAATCGCTCCGTCTGCCATTGAGGAGGAGCGAAAGAGACTGCGAGAAGCGACACAACACGTTACAGATATTGAGAGGCAGATTGATGCGCTACATAGAGAGCTGGCGACGGCGCGCACACGGTGGGAGCAGCTGCGCTTGAGTGTACAATGGCGAGAACTCATGGCGGCGGTGAATGCTGACGAGGACGTGTATGCCGTGGTGGAGAGGCTGACGGGCGCCTTCGCCGCGTTCCGCGAGTCTCTCGTGGAGCCGGAGAACTACCTACAAGAGCAGAAAGGAGAGGTGCCGAACGAGGAGGACATCGTGCCATACAGCGATACAGACGACTACGCCGACTTTAGCGAAGTGGAGACGGTGGTGGAGGAGGTGCTGGCCACTGTCAAGGAACAGCTAGAGTCACGCACGGCGGCGTCATGGCCGTCGTCCCGGAACATCAATTGCAGCTCCTCGTGTGAGTCCTCAGTGTCCGGTGAAGATCCCAGTTGCCCTGATGATGAGTTGGTGATGGTGCAGAAAGCGAAGGCTACAGCACGGCGTCAAGCCCTCCTGAAGCTGCTCGTGATTACGGTACTGATGGGCCGAGTGGAGCAGTACTGCGGGTTCAAGCTGATCTCAGAGGCCAGCAACGTGCCGCGGTCGGACGCGGAGGAGATGCGGGACGGTGTGACTTCGGTTTGGCAGTGGCTCTTCCATGAGCAGCCAGGGGTGCTCACGGCGGAAGAAAGTGCAGAGTGGAAGGACATTGTCCGCGCCTTTCTTGGGGACAGCTACGCTGCGGCACCTTAGGGCACGAGATATGCACGGAGAAAAATGACAAGATGTTGGCCGGCACGTGAAGTACTGATAGACGCTCTCACTGTTTCATCACGTCTATTACGTTTCCTCGTCTGGAGCTCACGTTGTAAACTTATTTCTACAAGACGCATACGATAGTGCCGGCATTCGTTCTCGGCAAGCCGCGACACTCTGTGACTACACCCTCCTCACCTTGACAACTCACTATGCAGCTGTGGTCCTCTTCACATCTTCTCAAACCTTCAAACCGATTCCTCTGTGGTGGATGAGAAGAGTCTCAGAAGAGACAATTTCTGTGTACACATGTGTGCGTTTACATGCGTTCATATGGCTTACACCTCCGCAAAGGTCACCTCCCGCTCTCTACCCCCCCCCCCACAGGTCAGCTACTCCCACACACGCAGGTGTGTATTTCGATTTTTTTGTGTTCACTTTTTGCTGATGTTGTCTCGGCGTCTACCGTTGTGTGTTTTTCCTCGTCTTTGTTCCTTGCTGCCCCCTTTCATTTGGCCACCATGGCGGTGCTTTTCCTCGTTTGTTGCCGCTGTTGCGTGTAGTCACCGATTGTGATGAGTTTTGGTTCCGTCCCCCGCTCTGCTCCGCTCTTCTGCGTCACTCTTTTTTTTGTTCTGCTGTAGGAGCCGCGATGTCTCTCTAAATTGTTTCCTCTCCGGCGTTTTCCTCTTCTCCTCGGAGTATATCTTTCTGACCAGGCACGTGCCTCTCCACAGCCCCTCTGCCTGCCACACCCGCTGCTGGCACAGACTCATGGCAGCGTCCCGCCTGTCGCGGCCCATGCCTGCACGCCCTCCGCGGCATCGGCGGAAATGGCGGATAAGGCCCCCAGGCAACAACGCGGTCCTGAAGCGCAGGCCCCGTGCGGCTGGCATGGTGTGCCGCATCCATCCAGGACCCGCAGAGGCGAGCAGTGCACGAGTGGTGGGTGGGAGCGGCGCGCTGCGATGCGGACGAGCCAGCCCCAGTGGGCATGCGCGCGAAGCGTGCGGCGTCTCCTGCACCCAGCCGGATGGGGTGCTGCGGCACAGGTGCCGGATGCATGACGAGGGCACCGCGAATTGCGCCGCGGGGTGCTCCCGACTCCAGTGTGGAGAGTCTCCACGCCGTACTGCGCACTACCGCGGGCTGGAACGACGGGAGGGGGGTGAAGCACGGCATACAGGCAGGGCACGTGGCCGCAGAGGGTTGTGAGCTGCTGCTGGCTCACTTCCTCTCTGAGCTCACGCGGCATGCACCTTGGATCACCCCCCCCCCTGTTACCCTCACGGCAGACGCCGGTGCCTCTGCCCTTGAGCGTGCCCCTGGGCCGCAGCCCGGTGGGATCGAGGCGCGCAGTCCGCCCAGGTCCGGCTGGCGCCGGTGGCGCCGCATGCATCGGGAGCAGGGGCAAGGAGGGACGAGAGGAACCCCCTCAGTGCGCGGGCCGATCCAGCGGCCGGACGGCTCATCCCCGGCGATGTGGATGAGGCTGCAGCGCGGCAGAGGCATCCGTGCGATGCGGCGGTCTGTGCGCCTCTTTGCTGCGTTGTTACTCGAGGGAGAGAGGCGTGCTGAAAGGGAAAAATGCGATTGCTGCGGCGTTGATATGGAGTGTACTTCATTTTCCTCTTTCACTTCTTTCCGGGCCACCCGGGCAGGCTGAAGTGTATAATCGGAGTAAAACGAACGTGAGGCATAAAAGGAGTCGACAAAGCGCGGCTGTTTGCTTTGAGTGCCGAGACAGAAGTAGAAGATGCTCCGTGTGTGAGTGATACTCCGCACCTCGTCCCTCCTCGTTCTCTGGGGTACGATGCCAACGCCCCACCCCCACTTAGCAGTGTAGTCATGCGGCTTTCGTTTCCGTGTCTCGTATCTTGTCTGTGTTTTATTCACTTCGGATGGACTCTGCGCCTCTATTCCCTGACATTTTTCTCCTTTGCCTTCTCCGACCTCTTCCTCGTCGTGCTGTGTGGGGCCACAACCCCCAGGATTCACAGAGAAACTTCCAAGAAGTGGAACGAAGGAAAGGCGGACTCTTGTCGGTGCGGACTACTGTGCAGCGAATAATCTAATAACGTGGACGCAGTATTGCATGCTACTGCACGCTCTACACGTGCGATACCCCGCGAAGCTGCATTCGAGTTCCCCTCTCGCAACCTAAACACAGTCAGCGAGATACACACACTTCAAGTTCAGTGGTCCCTGCGTCTACGCATTGCCTACCTCTCTCTCCCCATTGTGGTGCATCTATACTCACCACTGCGTCTTCGCTTTCTCCCTCGGCGAACTGGCTGCCCTCTCTGTATTCTCTGTCAAGTGTGCCGCCAGCAAGGTGACCCGAAGAAAACCAACGCGTACGATTATACGCCCGCACACGGACTCGCAGGCATAATTCAGCCGCATTACGTACATCACTGCGAACACAGCGCAGCGGCGGCGACATTCAAAATTGTGTTGGTTGCCACTTCGTTTCCTTGTACCTATTCTCTTGTTCACGTGATCATCTACGCCATTGTGCCGCCATCCACGCGCTGCGCCCGTAATCCCTGTGGTACTCGTATCCCCTCACCTCTTCCCTCATCATCATCTCTCTCTCTCTCTGAGGCCTTTGCCTAACACTGAACAGTGGCTCAGACAAAACTCGAAGTGCTGGTGGTGCGTACGTGCATTTGTTGCTTTTTATCCCTTCCCTTTTATTTCGTTCTTTTCATTTTTTTTATTGGGGGGCTTCCGCTCTCTTCGCAGGCGCCCCTTTCGTTTCGTCCTCTTCCCCGCGCCCGTGTTTTTGCCTTTTTTCTTTCTTTCGAGTCGCTGTGCTGTGCCCGGATATCGCTCCTAGCCGCCTCTGGCGGATAGTTTTGTATGGAATGGTGATGGAGTGACGTGGCTACATGTGTGTGTGTGTATGTGTGACCGTGCCCCACCGTCCCTCTTTGAGCATCTCTCCTTCCCACCTGCGGCACTTCGCCTTTCCTCTTTTCTCCTTTGGTGCTGACCCACGCATAGGCGAAAGCGTATATCAGCTAGCGCAGGGACTTCCACTTTTTTAGTGGCTCACGATAACTGCGTCGTTCTTTTATTTTTATTATTTTGCCACCCAGCCTTCTCTTTCTCGTGCTTCACTGCAAAGCGCACCTGGCGCGGGTGACTCCTTGTGTGTGCCCCCATCCTCATCTCCTCGTCATCTGCTCTCCTTTCATTTCTTCGTCGCTCGCGTCTTCCCATCTTTCTTGTGTTACCCCCCCCCCACCCACACACACACCTTCTCTTCCCCACTTCTCAACTGTCGCTGTTGCTCGCCCTGTGGATTCTCTGGTGCTTCCTTTCTCATTGTTGTTAGTTCGCTTCTTCTATTGCGTCTCTTTTTCCCCTATTCATCTCGTTCCAGATCGATTTGTTGCCTTGCCCTATTGCCGTTGTTGTTTTCATTGTTCTCCCTCCTCTACCTCTCTACTCCGCCTTGCATCTGTCCGCATATTTTTCTTAGTGCTTTCGCCCCCCCCCCTCCCCCTCTCTCTCTCCTGCGTGTGTGTGTGTATGTGCGTGTGCGTCTAGCTTGACTGCTTACCGCCTTCACTACACATCGTTCACCCAAACATCCAGCAGTGCACGTTCGTTTCTGTCGTCTTCCTGAAGTTTCTTCGTCAGTCCTCCAGGGGCTGGCAAGCAATAGAGGTGAAAGTGTGTACGCATACACATGCACACAGACGCTCAGCGCACCCAAACCTGCTTGATTCTTCTACGAAGTGAGGTAGCCGGAACGACGTGCCATGTACACTACCATCTCCAGCGCGTTCGCCGCATGGGCCACTGTTGGGGCGCACCGCGGAAACTGGCGAACGCGCGTGGCGAACTCGTGGATAGGTACGCAATCTAGTAGTCTATACACGCCGTCGTCTGCGTGTCTAACGTTGCATCCTGCGGTCGCACGTACCACAAGGACTGCTGTATGTCGGCGAGGAGGTGGCGCTGTGCTTGATGTTACCGCGTCGGATATGGAAGTGCCCCGAGGTCAACAGCTCAGCGTGCCCGTGCAAAGGCTTCTGTGGGGCCCTAAGGCACCATCTCCAGAGAAGATGATGGCAGTGCTCACGGAGCAGCATATGACTGGAGTAGCATCGTCGGTGGTAGCAACTACCCGGGCCGCGTCGGTTGCCACTCGTATGCGCCGATCCGCGGCCTTGGACGCAGTCACTGCATCCATAGAAATGCTTGGTGACACCGGCGTAGCCATCCCCATGGGTGGCGCACCGCAGCCCACGAAAAGGGGTTCTCCTGCCGCTACTTCACCCAATGGCGGGGCTGCGTCCACGGGCACAGCAAGGCAAAACCTAGGGTCATCTGCTGCTACCCCCACATGTGACAGCTCCTCCGCACCACTGTCAAGCACCGAAACACTGGTTGCAAGACCACCTGCACGAGTCTTCTCTTTCCGCGGCAATCCCCACGAGCTGCAGGACTGCCTTCGGGGTGCCAAAGTCCTAGTGTTTTTCTACAAAACATCATGTGCCCCTTGCACTGCGATTCGTTCAAAGCTGCTTCGCGCGGTGGCAGGAGCTGGTGTTGTCGGTGGTGGCGGTGCTACAGCCACACCACCAACCTCCACGGTGTTCGCTACAGAAGATTCAGGGATCGACGGCTCGTCACCTCCTCTGTCTGCGCCCTTACAGCTATATCAGAACAACCGAGAGAGGCCCACACGTGGACTAACCACCGCCCCAGTTGCCGCTGACACAGAGGCCACAGATGCTGCGGCTGTCGTAGCAACCACCGCGACCATGACGGTGGAAGAGCAGAAAGCCTGCAACGTTGCCTGTCGCTTCCTCGGGGGCGTGGCGAAGCCGTTCCCGCACTCCGTCATCCTACTCATGGTAGACACGAACGCGAATGCTGAGGTGACTGCCTTGCATGACATCCGCAGTCTCCCAACGTTCATGGCGTACCGAAACGGCTGCATTATAGGCCGCTTTGAGGGATCTCACGAGGACGAGATCGATAAGCTGGTAGACCTCCTCACGCAGGACTCGACTGAGGGAAGTCCCACCACTGACAACGAGAAGGCCTCTCAGCAGCAGCAGCAGCAAAAGGGCACAACCTCGTCACCTGTGCCAGGAGACTACGATTCTCATCACCCGTGACTCTTTTTCTTCTCTTTCATAGGGCCTTTATTCGTTAGGCGCGCTGAATTGTGAAGAGGCATACAAGGCAAGAAAAAGCGGAATAGGCGAAATGGGGGAGACGAAGTGTGCGTCAGTACTGACACGCCTTCCTCAGGTTCGCCTTCACAAAATACCATCGTCTCCTTCATAGCGGGTCGAATGCGTATCCGCCGGCTTTTTATTTATTGGGGGGGTTGAGCGAGTCTGCATGCGCTCCTGTGTTACCACGCTGGTGTTGTATGGTGCTCTTCCCTACCCCTTGACTGGATGTCGTCGTGCTTTTCCCTCCTCCGTGCCCTTCGTCTTTCGGGTGTTGGGTGAGGAGTGGCTGCCAGCTGTCGTGGTACATGCGCCGCTGTGCGCTTTCGCTCGCGCTCTCTGGGAGCGTAAGTGCAACAAAGTATATAATGCCACGCTCTGGCGAAATGCATAAGAAGCGCCACAGGCGGCCAACGGGATCTGCGGAGACATGTGTATCCGTGCAGGGCTGTGTTGAAGAAGGTTGCCGACACGTACCTCCATAAATAAACACAAGCAAGCAACAGGTAGTGGGGCACACAGCTCTGCTGTACATGCAGCGCCTCGGCCGCCATATTCATAGGGAACCAGCAAATTACCAAAGAACGTGTTGACCAACTCCGGTCGCTAAATCTGAAGCTGGATAGCCAACTAAGGCAAGAGGGGTGGTAAGGAAGCAAGGAGCGCATAACATCTCTTCGACTACTCTTGTGATCTTTCTGCCATGCGGTGGCCACTGTGCTTGAGTGAGCACTCCAGGCGGGAGGGAATTCGTTTCTTCGCTACAGCTGAGTGAGGTGCTTGTCAGCTCTTCCACAGAGTGACACTCAATGCGGCTGATGATTATCGGTCGCCTGCAAGGGGCACGTTTCCCTGAGCCTTTCTTTCGTGCACTCTCCGCCTATCACTCCAAGCCCCTTTTCTCGCCCATCTCTTAACTCATTACCCCCTTCTTTTTCTTGCTTTTTCGGTTTGGCATCCGCACCGACAGCGGGGCATCCCTTTAGCCACTGTGAATTGGAACACGATGACAAAGTGGACAGGCACGCAAAATCCTTAAAGCCAGAGATGCCGGCGCCCACTGCATGAATGGAGGACCTCGTCACCGGTTTCGGGCGCCAGGCCGACATCCCCGTTGGCCCATGATATACCTATGCGGCATTCCGAGAGAAGAGCTACACGGCAGAAGCCATTTCACACTACCGAACAAAAGGGACGCCGAGCTTACGGAACGGCAGACGACCATCCTCTCCCAGTTGCGCACGGGCACCTGCCCGCACTTTGGATTCCTGCAGCGGCGGGATGACAGGCGGTGACAGCACCGAGTGCAGATGGTGTGCTGCCTACTGCTCCGCTGACACTGTGGTGCCCCCAACCACCTGCGCTTGCCACGAGAACGTCCGACTCCGCGCTGTGCCCGATATGCCACGCGTGATTGGCGCGCCGCTCGAGGCTTGAAGCACACCTCGTTTCAGACTGAGATATTGCATGCAGTGGCCTGGTGACGCGCCTCTCTCTCGTACTGCATGGGGCTCCCCGTTGTGTGCCTGTCGCTGCCCCTCTGCGGCCCCTCAGCACGACAAGCCGTGGGCTCTTTGTGCGCCGGCACGTGCCTCTCCACGAGCCCCCTCTGCCTGCCACACCCGCTGCTGGCACAGACTCATGGCAGCGTCCCGCCTGTCGCGGCCCATGCCTGCACGCCCTCCGCGGCATCGGCGGAAATAGCGGATAAGGCCCCCAGGCAACAACGCGGTCCTGAAGCGCAGGCCCCGTGCGGCTGGCATGGTGTGCCGCATCCATCCAGGACCCGCAGAGGCGAGCAGTGCACGAGTGGTGGGTGGGAGCGGCGCGCTGCGATGCGGACGAGCCAGCCCCAGTGGGCATGCGCGCGAAGCGTGCGGCATCGCCGTGGTGCTCTTATAGATATGGCTATTACTGTCATCTCTCTGCTTGTGTGCGTGAGTGTGAGTCTTTCCGTTGTAGCGTACTTTGTACCTCCCGCCGTCTCCTTCTTTCTCTTATCCTTTCGTTGTGTCCTCTCTTCTTTGCATGGGACTGTGGGGGTTTCCAGTCGCGTGTAAATGCGACCGCTTCACGCACGGCATCACAAAGTACGACGCCTTCAATTGTGCACTACGTGCTGGTGAGTTTGTCTACTACGTGCAAAGCCAGTCGATGTGCCTTAGACAGCTTTGCTGGGGCGAGGGACTAGCCGACTGCAGGGCCCACCTCCCCAACTTATCGGATGGATGTGGAGTTCATCTCTGACTGAGACAAGGGGGTGCTGGGGTTTCTTCCTTTCTGCCTCTTCACAACATTCAGTGACGGGTGCCGTGATGAGAACCGGACTGGTCAGGCGGGGGCACTGACAGTCCTGTGACAGCATTGAACTACGAATGACATGGTGCCTCTGCGAGCCGCCGTACGTGGGGTAGCACTGTGGCCTCAACGCCTCGGATGTCGAAGCGCGCGCACAGCAACTGAACGCGCTACCGATCTGGGGTATACATTTGTGGACGAAGGGGAATCTGGCTTGGTGGATGCCACGGCCAGCGATGACGGCGGTGGAGGCGCGACTGCCTGTATTACTCACGTGCCCTCTCGGCAACGTTGACCGTGTCAGTGCAATGACATTGCCCGGGTGCCGCTCGTCGTGAAGGGTGTCATCGAGTCCTCCCTTCCTCAGTACCCACCCCCAACGGCAACGTTTCTCTGGACGGGACAGGCTTGCTCAGTTGGTGGAAGTCAGCTCGAGGGGGGCAAGGCTGAGGCTTACTGCGTGGCTGTAAGCGGGAGAGCGCATGGATGGACCAGTGCGTGGGACCGTTTTCAGTCTGTCGTTGGGTGTCTGCCGCGCAGGTGCGGGGGAGTTTAAATGGAGGCCCGACTTCGCTGCAAATCGTCGCCTTAGCACTGCCAGCGTGTTTGCTGAAACTCGATGCTGGCACTGCTTCAAGCAGGGTACTCCCACGGCGTGGCAGTCATTACTGTTCTCTTTTGGCATGTCCATTGACAACAATCGCACCTCCATCGCCACCACACCACTCTCGCTGGCAGCCTTCACCTCAACCCTTCATCGGCCTCTGGGATCTCAACTACGGCGCTGACGGGCCGGAAATCGAAGGTACGGTACCGCTGCTGCTACCGGCGCACGTACGGCTACCACCACCGCCACGGCGGTGCAGTCGCAGCCCATCACGCTCACACTTCTCTCGCTTTTCTGGAAAGCAACGTGCGGCGCTGTGGTAGCAAAAGGCTGCTCTGGGTGGGGTAGTAGTGGCTCAAGGAGTAGTGTTGACGTGTGTGGTACAGGTATTCTCCAATAGCACCACCGGTACCGCCCGCAGCGCTTTGACGCCGTCTGCCTGCACCATCAGTTCAGGAGCACCTGTGGCTGTGGAGTGCTGTCGCGTCGCCCGAGCTCACACGCTGAACGGTCAGCAGCTGATGGAGCACGTCATCCTAGGGTCACCGGATACGCAGCACTGATCATGGAAGGCTATACCCCTTGTTGTCTGTATCGTCACCTGTATCGGCGTTGCAGGCGGTGCTCTACGAGCTTTAGTCCCACAATATACTTCGCAGGCATGTCGCTCAAGCAACTATAGCTGTGGACCTGAAGGGCAAAGACGTTCCTGGGATGCAGCCAGGTATTTAGCAGCACACCTAACGAGTATAGTGAGGGTAATCTAGCTGTGGTAGGTGGAAGAGGAACAGAAAGGTGCGAGTGTGCGTGGCCGCGCGAAATTGTGCTCTTCGTGCCGAAGAGTGGCAGTATCTCATTCGCTCGCGTCGGTCACACAGACGCCCCTCTCTCTCTGCGTGCGTTTGCAGGCATATGTGGCCGTATGTACGGCGATTCTTCAGCTCTTTCACTGTGTGTGTGTGTGTGTGTTTATCTTTCCAGATCACCGACAGTGGTGTTACAACAGCAAGAGGAATAGCAGTATGACACACACACACACACACAAGCGTGAACTGAGAGCTCAAGACAACAACACGACAAGAGGAGAAAGTACACTTTGTGTTTTGATCCCCAGCCCCCCAAAGCGCATCATAATGCCCGTATTCTTCGCTCAGTACCTTGTGCCTCATGAAGTCCCTGCTAGTCTGTTTGACGTCCACACATGCTCTTCTTGACGTTGAAGGGTTCATGAGTCACATCGAGCGCCACCTTTAAGGAAGGCGGAAGCAGAGAAGAAGAAACGCTCCCCGCCGCCCTCTCCGTCCTGAGCGTGTCACCTCTTTTTCCCTTTCTGTGACGAGCACTCCCCCCTGTTCCCATCTCGTAGTGAGTGCTTGCTTCACTTTCATATGAGTAACGACTCTCTCTTTCTCTCTCTCTCTCCCTCGCTTGCTCCCTCTATTTAGTCCTCAGTTTATTCGCCTCTCATCACTAAGCGAAGAACAAGCGGCAATTGAATTCTGGATTGTCCCCTCGGTGGCGTGTAGCCGATACGCTTTCTGCTCCTTTACCTGTTGTGCGTCGATAACCGCCCCTCAAAGGTACGCATACCCACAAGTCCAGGTGCGTACACCAATCGAGCTTACGTGCTGCTGCTGTTGTTGCTCTTGCCCTCGCTTTGCTTCGCCGCGCTCGCTCCTTTTCTTGCCTTTCGTTCTTTCTTTTGCCATTTCCGTCTTCTTCTTAATCTGACTTTTCCTTGCTGCTTACGCTGTCTTGTCTGCTTCCCCGCCCCCGCCCCCGCCCGCGTCCCACCGTCTCCGCTTTTTTTTTTCCCTTTCGTTTGACTCTTTTGCGGTTGTCGATCGCACACGCTTCACCTCCCCCCTCTCTCTAAGTTGCTACGACTGAATCCCTCTTTCTCTCGTATTTTACTGCCGCGCTTGTTTTCTAGTGCCCCTCAGAGTACCCAACACCTCACCCATACAGACATACACGTGGGTGCATCTAAGGATTGAGAAGACACCTTCGACAGCGGGGAAGACGATGCCGTCTTTGGGGTTACCCAGCATTCGTGAGGACATGAGCAATACAGCGGCGGAGGAGCTCCAGCAGAGCACCGACCGTTTTCTCAATGACGCGTCCCCGGCGGAGGAATCGCGGCAGATCGCGCTGCAGTCCGAGCCGGTGGTGCTGCGCTTGCATCACATCGGCAAGAGCTACCCGATTGCCGACTCTGATGAGCGAGTTGTGGCGCTTAAGGACATTACGCTGGATGAGGCAGACAATTCCACCGCGGAAGCAGCGGCACAGAAAGCCTCCAGTGTGGGGCCCCTGCAGCGCGGCAATCTGCCCCTGCCGTTCGCACCGGTGCGACGCGGCGAGTTTATCATGATCCGTGGCCCTAGCGGTGGTGGCAAGACAACGCTATTAAACATCATTGGCACCATCGATTCCTGCACCGAGGGCACGATCGAGCTGAACGGACGTATCATCAGCAAGGACACTAAGGAACATGTACTGGCAGACATCCGCCTCAAGTCCCTCGGCTTCGTATTCCAGACGTTTAACTTGATCGCAACAATGACAGCCGCGGAGAACGTGGAGCTGCCCATGACGCTGCTGGGGAATATGTCGCCGAAGGACATGCGGCTGCGGTCTCGCCAACTGCTCACGCTAGTCGGACTGCGCAACCGCATCAACCACCTCCCCTCCGAGCTCAGTGGTGGCGAGCAGCAGCGCGTGACAATTGCGCGGAGTTTGGCGAACAACCCGTCGCTCCTCCTCCTCGACGAGCCGACCGGCGACCTGGACACGACTAACACAATCGAGGTGATGGATCTCCTTATGCGCATTAACCGCCGTACGAAGACGACGTGCATCATGGTCACACACAATCCTGACATAGAGTGCTATGCCGACCGCATCCTCTACGTGAGCGATGGCCGTTTTGTCAAGGAGGTTTTCAACACCTTGCCCACGTGCCTCAACCTGGAGGCTTACACCAAGTACCTGGCCGCCAAGGAGAAGATGATCACTGGCCTCAACGAGAGTGGGATCGAGGGCGACAGCGACCCAGATACCGTAATGGCGGCGATAGCTGGAGCCATCGCCGGCAAAAACGACAGGGATTATGAGAATCTGAAAACAGACTCCAGCAGGGCGACGGCGAAGACTCTCAGCGAGATGCAGTTAGCGCACTTCTCTGTGAGGCCTGCCATGTCACTCTCGGGAACCGCGCGCCATCCCGGCTCTCCGGTCACCGCCATGTCGCCAACCATGAACAGCGCCGCTGTGCCCTCTGTGGCCACCTCTTTGCAGCTGCATCGGGAGGAGAGAGAAGCCCACAACGAGCTGTAGCGCTCAAGTGCCACCACGGCATCTGGCCATGACTGTGCGTGTACCAGGAGGGGGGGTGCCTGCGCACCCATCCCCACGCCGCGCCAAAAAGCCCTGGGCACATATGGTCAGTGGCGCGAAAAGGAGGGGTGATAGGAGACACTGACGCCCTCCTCTCGTTTTCCTGTGCCTTTTTGGTTTTGTGAGCGCGCACGCCGTACTCGCGGACATCCCCCTCCCCCTTTTTTCCTGTTTGTATTCCAACGGACACGCTCAACTCGCCCGCGTGCCACCTTCCATCTTGCCCCTTCTGTCTACTTTTCGTTTTGTCTTTGTTTCCATTCATTCTTGTTGCTTGACAGATCGCGCTTGACGGCGCTCTACAATGTGCTGGTCGTGCTTCTCTCTCTCTATATCTCTCTCTGTGTATCTTTTTATTTTGCTGTTGGTGCTATTCTCGTTGTCGTTGCCCTCTGCGTCGTTAAGGCTTCTATCGACGACAATGGTGACTCCGTCGTGCGTTACGCATGTTGCGGCCGTCTGGCAATCTCCTGCTTCTCTTTTGCAGTTCTGTTGTTTTTTTTCTTCTCGCCACTCGCTTTGTCCGGGGCGAAGCACCCATGGAGGTGCCGATCGGAGAAGCGGACGGGGAGAGAGGACTCAGGACACTCCCTGGCTCTCTGCCCCTTTCTCTTTGCTCTCTCTCTGTTCCATCCCCCTCCTCCGTGACCTACAAATATTCACAGCTCATCACGTGCCCCCGAGTAATACGCGGAAAGAGAAGATCACATTGCGCTGCCGAAGTAAATCAAGAGATGCGTGTGTGCCGATGTATGGTTGAATAGGGCAAAAGGGAAGAGGAGGGGTGAGAACCGCGCTGATAGGTATGGTGAGCACATAATACTCATACATGTGTGCGTGTGTTAGCACACGGCTCTCGTGTGTACGTGGTGGTTTGCTGCGGGAACTCTTTTTGACCTGTGCCTAGGAAGTGCCTTCCCTGATGACGAGGGCACCACGCCTCAGTACGAGGTGTCCACGGGGTCCAGTGCCGCCGCTCGGTGTGGGGAAGTCAAGCAACCCCCCACCCCCCTCCGTCCCTGCCGGTGCCGACCCACTTCTGGCGGTGACAGGGCCCAGTGCCTACGACGTGGGGAGGGGCCAGAGCGATGTATCGCTCGTGGTGCCGGCGGTCAGGGTCCGGGCGGTGTTGCATTGGAGCGGCCTGCGACGGTGAGGTCGTTTGTGCCGCCCATATGACGGGTGAGGTGTCAGGGTGGCGCGAACGCGTCTCACCCGGCCCACGCCGAGGTGGATGCACCAGGTGGCGACCGGCATGAGGGGCGTGGCTGTGAGGTGATCTGTGAGACGGAGGTATGCGGGGTTTGAGGCAGGGGCCGAGTTGGTGCACTGCTGTAACAGGTACGTCGAGGGCTTCTTCGCACTACGCGATGAGCCTGTGTAGCCGGCTGTCGCGCAGACTAGGGCTTATACCACGCTCTACGGCAGGGAGTGGACACGCTCATAAGAAAAGGCGGCGTTTCCTCCCTTCTTTCTCGCTCTGCCAGTGTTGCATTCCTGTCGTGTTTCCCGCTGTCTGTATTGTACGATTCTCAGGCACTGCCTTTTCCTCTTGGCCACTCGTCCCTCCTCCCCCCCCCCCCCCACACACACACATACACACACACACAGTCGTTCTCTCTCTCTCTCTCTTGCTTCTTCGGTTTTTTCTTTCGTTCATGTGGTTTTGTTTGCTTTGTAGGTGCCCTTGAGTCAACCCCCCACCCACCCCCACCCCCTTTGTCACTCGCCTCCATTCACCTTGGAAAGAGGAGAACATTTTTCACTTTTCGCCCCACCTCGGTGGGTGTCCAACTGTGTCTCCGTCTCCCGCTCTCTTCCCCTGACCTCCTACACCTTCTTACCGCCCCTTTTACCGCATGCTTCGGCCGTTCGGTGAGGAGGTGTGTGTGGGGAGGGGGGTAGGGGGGAGGAAGGTGTTGTCCACGCACCCATGCCTATCTTTTTATTTCGCTCTCTATTTGTTTTCTGCTCCTCTCGCTCTGTCTCGGGGGAGTGGTGGTGCGTGTGTCTCTTAGCTGCCGTCGTCGTCTTCTTTTCTCTCTCTCTCTGTGTGTGTGTGTGGGCTTCGGCCCCCCTCTCTCTTCATCGCAGCGCCTCGCTCGCTCTTTCAGTGGTGGGTTGAGTTTTCTCCCCTTTGCCTCTCTTTTTACCAGCGCTGAAGCAAACACGCCCCCCAAAGGAAGAGGCCATGTGAAAGGCGAGTGCGACGGGTTTTATCACTTTCACTCAGTCTCCGTGTGTTTGCGTGCGCGTGCTCTTAACTGACTGCAGGAGCGAAGTTAGGCTCGTGGGGATGCCGGATGATCCGTCATGTCAATCAGCTCAGTGTGCTGTCCCGCGATGTGCCAGGCGCTTTGCCTGCTACCCACATCTACTGCACTGCATTTGCGCGCAAGGGCATCCACGTGTCTCTGAGGTGACATTTTGTCCTTCCTGTGAATTGCCTCTCCTTTGCTCTGGGATGCCGGGTGCTGCTTCTCTCTCTCTCCTTCCTGTGTGTTCAACACGAATGCTAACAATACTTATTGCCTTCTCCTCTACCCCTTTCTTTCATCTCGACGCTCTTCGTTCTACGGGCGTTGCACACTTGCTCTGTCATGCACATACACACACATCTGTACTCTACCTCGATTCCGACACCATCACCTTGCGGATGCGCCATCAGCTGCTTCAGCCTTCACACTGCAGTAGGAACACCGAAAAAAAAAAAACAGAAGAGAGACAGGGGGAAAGGAACGCCCACAGAAGAGCAACGTATACGGCCGCTGACGCTTCTTAATCCCGCTCACTTTTTCACGCCCAAAGGCGCTTTCTTATCCTCTTTTCTTGTTGTTCCTGCTCCTCCTCCTCCTCTCTCCATCTCTGTCACCGTTTGCTACGCTGCAGGCCTCTTTTCCCTCTGCACTGGGTGTCTGTAGCCTCCACGTGGCTGAGTCGTCTTCATACGTGCGCGCGTGCCTCCAGGCGCACTGGCCCTTCCCCTTTCCCCTCTCTCAGTCACCCCCCGCCCACTCACGCACGCGCGTAAAACGAGACGTCCGTACTGTTTCTTGCAATCCCTGTGTTTCTTTTTTCCTCCTTGTTCACGTGTACTCCCACGCAGCGGCACGCGGGCGTATGGTGAAGGGAGGAACCGTACAGCGCACGTGGGCATACGTAAACAGGCACACACACACGCGCACACATACACCGACGTGCGCAGCTCCCCGTGAAGGTGACTGTGCATTCTTCTCTCGTCTGTTTGTGCGCCTTGTGTTCGTCTTCAAACGCGCGTCGTGTGTACGTTTTCCTGCTCCTCCTTTTTCTTTTTTCTCCTTCGGTGTAGAGGTCTACACGCTTGCTCTGTGACCCTTCTTCACATTCCCCCCGGTACCCTCCTCTCACCCTCTACCCAGCCCCTCCCATTGGAGGCCCTCTCCCAGTTTACCTTGACGTTGCACACTGGACGCTGATCAGGTTTGTCGAGTGTGTGTGTGGGTGTGTGTGTAGGCACATTGTTTGACCACTGTTTAGCATACCAATTTGGCTACTGCCATCCTCACTTCCCGAAGTGATTCGCTTTCATTTTTGTTTTTTTTTTCGGGTGGGGTGTGGGGGGTGAATTTCTCTGAATGTGCGTGTGTGTGCCAGTGCTTGCAGGTGTCGTCGTCTTCTCCAATGCTTTGTGAACTTTTCTCGTGTGCTCACACTCATTGTACTGCCCCTCCCACTTTTTGGTAGTCTTCACTTTTGGGTGCCTTTCCTCTACTCGAACTTCCCCGTCACGCAGAAACGCACGCCCATACATAACAAAGCACGCATTTTGCGTAGATGCAAGAGCTCCCTCGTCGAGGGGCAAGAAAGGCTCGGCGGGAGGTCACTGTGGAGCCTCTCGCCACCGCCGCTGCCTCACCCACCTCTACAGTCGACAAAGACAAAGATGCCCAAAGGAGCGGGTCAGCTGAAGATGACCTGTCAGACGCGCTACCGCCCACCACTCCAGCTGTTGCCTCATCCCTCCCGGCATCGACCCGCAACTCTGCATCGGGGTCCACCATTGAGTGCTGGATCTGCTTTGACAGCACCAGCATTCCTTCCAACCCTATTGTCACCCACCGCTGCCGTTGTCGCGGCTCTGTCGGGTATGTTCATCAAAAGTGCATCGATCGCTGGGTCATTCAACAGCGCAACCGCGCCTGCCGCAGTTGCGGGGCGTCCTACCAGCTGGTCCACTCCGAATATCCCCATGGCGCTAACCTCCCGCTGAGACCGCATGAACGTCGCATGTTCCTTTTCAAGCATTTTATTAAGCCGCTCCTCCTCGAATCAGCTGAGACGCTCTGTTGCGTTCTTCTTCGCTTTGTCATTATTCCGCTTCTGCTTGGACTCGTTTACAGTTTTAATCGCTGGTCACTTCTCTGGCAGCCCATGGCGACTACCCTGTCAGCCTTCGCAACATCCTCGAAGCGCAACTCTAGTCACACCACCTCATCCGGCGTGCCTGGCAGCCAGGAGGCGTGGGAAGAGGAGGGCAGCGCGTACACCATGACGGAGTCCTTCTTGGCGTGGGCCGACGCGATTCTCTTTGGCCTTGTCTTGTGCACTGTTATGAACGCAGTGGCAGTGGGGTGGAAGAAGTGGGACCACTACTTCCGCACTGCCCGCGCGAGACTCGCTCGCGAGACAGCGAGGCAAGCCCAAGAAGAGGAGTTGGCTCGAATCGCAGCAGTGCTTCCCGTGGGCCCTCTCCACTTTGGCGAAGAGAACGACGCGAGAGCGGGGGAAGGGGAGAGAGCAGAAGCTATTGAGGAGTGGATGCACAATGATGCACCACAGCCGCAGCAGCGGCACCATCGGGAAGCGTTGCCAGAGGGTTTTGGTGTAGAGGAGTGGAGACTGGAATGGGGACCCTTGAGGGCGGCGGAAAATGTGCCTTTGCTTCGCGAGGATGCACGTGGTGCGCGTCAACCCGAGGCACGAGCAGCGGGAGACGAGCAGCACTCGAGCGGCGACAGTGACAGCGATGGCGATGGCGACAGCGACAGCGACATCGACACGTCATACCGGCTTTCCTTCGTCGACGAGGTCTTTGACACGATCGACCGGCTGAAGTCCGGCGCCGGTGGCGGCGGCATGAAGCGGCTTTTACCTTCGTCGATATGGCAGCTCTGCTACGGTCTTGCGCTGACGCTGCTGCTGCGCTCGAGCTGCGGCAGGGCAGTCGCGGCACTTGCCTTTGCCGGCTTCATCGTGAGTTGGCGCTACCGCCACACGCGGAACGTCCTGACCACCCAGAAGCGGCGCATATACGAGGTGGCGGAGCGCGTGCCGCTGCTGTCGCAAGAAGAGGTGAAGACACTCTTTGGGGTCTACCTCGTGGACGCCTTTTTCTTCTACGGTGCGTTGCCGGAGCTGGGGGGAATCATGCTGCACTACGCCGTCGCCCCCTACATCGATGTCGGTTTTGATCGCGGCTTCCTCGCCTTTTTGCACGGCCTCACAGTGCTGAAAGTGACGCTCTATTGGGTGGTGGGCGCGGTGCTGGTGATGCTGCTCACCGCGATGGAGTTGACGGTTGTCGGCCCCTTGTTCGCCAACGGCGTCGACCTATTTTTTGTGCGCAGCTTCGACGCCCGCTGGGACTCCGTCTTGGGGTATTGGCGCTGTGTCGTAACGCAAATATTCGACTCAGACCCTTCCCGCATTGTTCGCGGCTTTCTCCGCGTGGCGATGGTGGAGCTGTTGGTGCTTCTTATTTTTGTGCGAGTGCCACTTTGGGGAATGCTGGGGTTCCGTGATTTTCTCTGGGGTGACGGCACAGCTCCGCTGACGGGGCGCCCACTAAAGATGTCGCTTTCCCTGGGCATGACGACCGGATACGACATCGGTATGGCCGACAGCTTTCACGAGTGGCGCCGCACCGAAGTGCTGCGCCTTCTGGCAGAGCAGGTGCTTCTCCCTTTCGGTGCCATGTACTCTGCCCGAGTACGGGAGCAACTGACGCAGACGTCTGAGTCGATCCCTTTCGGCACCATCGACACCATGATGCTGGCCGCCGTGAGTTCCACTTCCATGACACTCGACGCGCAAGAGCTGTGGGAGCAGGTCTGGGGCAACATGTCGGATCGCTCAGTTTTCCTCTTTCACATCATTGACCCCGTCTCCGCCAATAAGGTTGCAGCGGCGTCGGAGGGGTTTCGCAACACGCTGGTGCGCCTGCAGAAGCCGCTGGAGTGGTTGCGCGTAGCAACAGCTGAGGATGGTGTGTGCAACACGCTGGTGGCCTTGTCATCCCCAGCAGGGTGGGTGAAGAAGCCGCAGTTGGAGATGCCGGCTGCAGATTTGGAGGCCATTGTGGCGCCGCCGTCCGCGGTATCAGAGCACAAGTGCGTCTCAACTGCACGTGCGCATCAGATAGTGCTCGACGCGTGGAGACGCACGTATCATAATACTATGAGCCACATTACCGGTGCCCTGAGCCCCGAGGCGATGCCGACACCGCCGTCATTCTACGTGGAGAACGACTCGGTGAAGGTAGAACCTCACACAGTGAGTGTGGCCAAGTGCTACATGGCCGCATTGCAGCTGTCGTACCCCTACCTGGGCATGGGTCGCTGGCGCGCCCTCACGTATGAGTGGTGGTCACTGCTGCTTCTGCGCAACACCTTCTTAAACTACATCGTCAACATCCTAATGCTCGTGGCATCCGTATCCACAGTCCTCTCCTGCTTCGCTGTGTACCCGCTGCAGCGAGCGCAGCTACGCATTCTCTTTCCGGTGGTTCGCTGGATTGGGCAAAGTGTCGTACACATGGAGGACTACCTGTTCGACCCAGAGCAACTTCGTGCGGTGGAAGGATTTGTGGAACAGGAGGGCGAGGACGAACTTGTCCTGCCTCCGATGGTCGAGCCGCTGGGGTTCGACCGGCGCGAGGAGTATGTGGAGAAAGCTGCTATTCCATCGTACCTCCTGCTGCGTCGTGTGGTAGTGGCGGTTCTCTTCCTCGCTGTTGCGTCCGTCATGGTCTGGATGATGCCCGTGCTGTGCGGCACACTCCTTCTGTGCATCACGAAGAATGCGCTGCCAGTCTTTGTAGGGGCGGTCGCCTTGAGCTTCTTCTTCTGGGACCCCATGTTGTTTGCGCGCTCTATCATCTTCGGCATGGCCCTCACCATCGCCATTGCGTTCGCCGTGCCAATCATCAGTATCCTCTACATCTGCCCTTTTGTGCGGCTGTTCTGGAGCAGCTACCCCTCCCTAGTGGAGGAAACGTTTGAGCGGAAGTACGACGTGCATCAGATGGTTGGGCGTTACCCGGGGTCAGACGCAAGCAGCGTCGACGATACGGATGGCGAGTTGGACAGCGACTGGGAAAGCGTCGACTCACGCGACGCAGTTGACGGAAATGCCGAGGCCGAGGTCCAGGATGGGGAAGCGGAGCCAGAGGTCGGGGATGAGCCGCATGACGGCGTGGAGGATGTACCAGCTTCCTAACACGCTGCACCCCTCCCTCTCTCACGCACCGCTCCATGACGCTGTCTCTCGCTATACAGCTTCTCCCGCTCCTCCCCTTTATTTCCCCACTCGCCCGCACATCAAGGCGGACATCGCCATCGCACCGCTCTCTCTCTCTCTCTGTAGGAGGTCTCTCTCCAATGTATTTGTCAGGACTTTGTCCGCTCGCTGTTTCCTCGTCGCTTCCCTGCGTACCACATCTTGAAAGGTGAAAGAAGGGACAATAAAAGGGGCCAAGACGAGTATTATGGAGGAGGGCCAGACGCATTTGTGATAAGAGTGGTGGTGACGCACGCAAGTGTGTGTCTGTGTGCGTGTTCTGCGCGCTATTGGGATCCCACTACTCACGCTCATCTTCCCCTCCTTGGCACAACTTCTCTCTGCCGGTTGCTCGTGGTCTCGCACTTACTTACCCTTTGGAGCTTTCCTACTTCTTCTGACCTACTCATGGACGGGCAGAGTTCACACTTGCCTTGCTGTTGCGCTTGTCTCTACCCCCACCCCCCTCTTTCTCTTCCCTCCCTCTTGTGCTGGAAGCGTGGCTGAGCCCAGGAAGGTGATAACAGCACTTGGCAGTGGAGGTGATGCTAGTTGAGAGGAAGTGGAGGAGGTGTGTGTGTGTGTGGAAGAGCATCAAAACCAAGTCGCCCTTGTAGCACATATGAGTCGCACTTAGAGAGCGGGTGGCACACCCACACGTACACACCAGACATCCAAGACACTCGCACACGTCCACGCGTCTAATGTTTCTCAGATAACGAAGTACGTGAGAGCAAAGGGTCACCCCCCCCCCGCAAAAAAAAAAAAAGAAAAAAAAGGAGGCGCCAAAGTAATTAGGAGACCCGCTCCGTGTACATCGAGTTAGCCGTGCCCCGGTGCCAGGGGACGTGCACATCTGCAGCACCAATCGAGAGTGAAGTAGCCGGATTTCGTCTCTCCCTCTCTCTGCCTCGGTGTGTATACATGTATGTGTGGATATATTGGCCTGCTCATCTCCTGCTGTCCCCATTGTTCATGCACATAGACGTGGCACTTCCTCACCCTCTCTATTCCTATTTTTCTTCCATTTGCTTCTACGTCTCTCCTTTGCGTTCATCGCTCTTGCCCGCGTCTTGCACGCTCCTATGCATGTGACCGCCCTCTCACGTTACGTCATCATCTTCCTCTCGTTACTCACCCCGCCGCCAGCTCAAGACAGGCGTTGCGGTATTTTCCCTTTTCGTCGGTCTTGTCCGTCTGCCTCTCCTCCCTTGTGATCTGTGCGTGTGTGCTTGTCTTGCAGCGGGCACCTCCTGCACCTGCGCCCTCCCCCTCGAGTGACTGGCAGACTTTCCAAGCGCCAATTGGTTTGCCTGTTGAGTATTATGCCACGCCGCTTGTGTGTAATGATGAGAAGAAGGCAAGTAGATGTCGTTGCACTCTACACCTATCCTTGCGGAGGCTCTACGTTGCCGCTGCTGGAAAACTACGCACTTCCTCTCCGAAATGGCAGCTTCATGGCGTACAGGTGTACCCCTCCCTCCTCGCCTCTCCGGGCGTTAACGCATGAAGTAACAGCGCCGCGACTTGTGCATTTGCGAGCTGCGGCTCCCACGGCCACGCTCGTTCAGCGTTGCTTCCGGTCGTCATTTTCGTCGCAGCGCCACCCAAGTACTGCCTCGGCTACTGCGCACGACAAGGACAACACTGACGATTGGTCCAGTATTGAGGTTGAAGTTTTGATGCCGGAGCCGGAGCTGGCCGCCTCGGGCAACTCTGGGACAGTATTCACGACTGATGGCGCCACGGTTGCTGGACATTCTTCATGTGTCTCTCCAACGGGCAGCAGCAGATTGGCTACAACAATAGAGACGATTGACACAATCGACTCGTACGCCAAGGCGAAGGTGAGCAATTTTGTGCGACGCTTACTGCAACCATCGGTCTCTGGTGCCAGTGGCGCTACCCCCTCCTCCTCTGTTGTCGACCTGGAGGTGCGGCAGGTGCAGGGATGCGGCAAGGCGGCGCAGTACCATGCTCGCTGGCGGCTGCCACTGCCGGTGGAGTTCGGTGAGCGCTACGGGGAAGGATTTGCACCGACAGCCAAGGAGGCTGAGGCAGTGGCTGCCATGCATGCCGAACGTGTCATCGATGCACTGGGCTTTCAGCTGTTTCAGCTTTCATCAAAGCAGCGCAAGCACGCGGAGGCAGCGCGGGCGGCAGGGCGGTGGGCTCCGATGCCCGCGGCCAACATCATCACCGCCGCGTCTTCGAGTGACGCGCCAATCACAGCTGCGGAAGTGGTACCGCCACCTGACACCCCGTCGCCGCCGCCGCTGCGGCTGCTGGGATTGTCTGCGCAACAGCGGCAGGAGAAGGAACTACAAATCGATCGCGTCCATTTCTCCCCGGTGCAGCGCGGCGGCTTCGCTCCTCTCGCCTTCACGTTGGCATCTCCTCACTATTTTGACTCGAGCAGCCACGTGCGCATCGAGCGCTTCTTTCGAGTTCATCGAACTTCGTTAAAGGCGAACTTGCGTCTTGTATTGTTGAAAGGCTGCCGCAGTGGCGCCATGAAGGACGATGATGCCGACAAGGGTTCGAAGACGCGCCAGCGCTTGAGCATGCCGGAAGGCCTCTTCCTTGCACAGCTCATCCTTCCCTTGCCTGTACGCTTTGGCAAGCGTGTCGCCATGGGAAAAGCCCCTACTCGCAAAGAGGCCGTCTTGCTCGCCTGCATGCACGCGGAGCTCATCATCGACGCCGTGGGCTTCGCTCTTTACCCCGACAACCGTGAGAATCAGGCCGTCCACGCCGTAGAGTGCGCAAAGATGCAGCGCTGGTGCGCGCAACCGGGCGACTTCACATACAGGTATGCCGCTCCTTCCCCGCCGCCGATGGAGCTGGTGGAGGAGCTTCATCCGTCTACGGTTGCGGCAGCAACAGTGGTGACGCCGGGGCCTGGTAGAGCCGTAATCGAGGCGCCACTCTACTCGCGGGCGGCTGACGGAATGACCTACTCTCGCAGAGACGGAGGGGGTTCAGGTGCCTCTCCTTCACCAAGGAGCGCTGTTGGGGCTCGCGCCGGCACCGCGCCGCCCTCTGAGGAGTCCATATTGCTGCAGCATCAGCAAGCGATGTTGGCGGTGCGCTATTTTATAGACGAGCCGTCGCTGCGTGACTTTGAGTCAGCGCATTTGCTTCTGGAGCGCTACGTGGGCCAGTTTGTCTCGCAGCCCGCGCCGCACGCTGAAGACAGTGCCTACACATCAGCAATCTCCCCAACCAACTTTCTTTTGGCCGAGCTCATGCTTGTAGAGGAATTAGGCCAGCGCGACCGACGCGTCTTTCGGGCCACCATCACGGTGCCGCTCTCCACACCAGGGGCAGCGTTGACTGCGGAACAGGATGTCGACGTCAGTTCACCGCTTCCCTACACACAGTCGTTCGTTGCCATTGGTGTGTCCTACACACATCGTCTTGCTGAGGTGGCTGCTGCCGTGCACGCACTGCGCACACTGGCGGCATTGAATCGCCTCTGCCTGGTACGCGGCAATGCTGCTATGGCGCAGGCGCTGGAATCCTTCGCGATGCGGGCACAGATCCCTCTCTACGACCCGGCGCAGCCCATGCTTGACCCGTCCCAGCTCCCACCAGAGTCCCTGCCAGCACCGGTGCGGGTCATGGAGGGCTTTGTGGGCCGTATCGCAGCCTCGGGGCTGAATCTCAGAGAACGTAGGCACTTGTCCAAGGCTGTGGATACAGAGAATGCGAGCGGCCACTTTTCAGCTCGCATCCCGCTGCTATCCGAAGAAGCGGGAACGCTCGTGAACACACTCAACCGCGAAGATGACCTTTTGCGAGAGCTGCGTGCATGCCAAGAGCGGCTGCCCCGCATGCACTGGGACGCGGCGCCAGACGCTGATGGCCGCATTATCGTGTCACCTGACCAGGATGTTCACAAGAGCCGTATGTACAATCACACGCTCTCGTCCGTGCGCCAGCCTGATGTAATGGCAACCACTCGCTTACGCGACTACCTGGAGCGCCACGGCAAGTCGCCCGATATGGCGCTTTCTATCGTGCGCGCGTGCAGCAAGCGAGAAGGCTCAGAAGATGGCGCACTGTATGTTGCGAAGGTGGTGCTGCCCGTCACGCTGCGCCACCGTCCCAAAGCAAAGAGGAGGCCACCGTTGGTGGACGAGAGTCACACTGACGCGCTATCATCCATCTCCTCGCCGTCGTCAGAGCCGCAACCACCGATGCCGGAGTACATAGCGCAAGGTGAGGGCCCCACCCGCGACGATGCAGTTCTTCTGTGCGCAGCGCACGCAGAGATGCTGCTCGATGCAGCAGGCCAGCCGCTCTACGATCACCCGCTCCTGCAAAGAAAGCACGCCGACACGGCGCGAGCGCTCGGGCGCTGGGCACCGTTGGTACGCGGCGCAGCCTTGCCTCCAGAGTCACTCCATCGCATACCGCCGCCGCTGCGCAAGGTTACGAGCGAAAGTGCAGTGTGGGCTCGCGTGCAAGAACAGCAGCGCACCTCGACATGTGAGGCGGTCACGACGGATTCCGCTGAGCATGAGGCTGGCATGCCGTCGATAGCCTCGTCTACGAGCAGTGCACACGCGGGTGCGACAGCGCCAGCCAGCGCTGCTGGTGTGGACGATGAAGCGCTGTGTGACATTGCTAGTCTCCAATTTGTCTACCACACAGACATTAGCCAAAGGGCGCTTCGCCAGGTAGCAGAGTATTTCGCGAACAACGGCTCCGACGTTTATCGGATGGTACGTCAGTACGCGGTACGACACCCAGAGCTTGGAACGATACATCGGGCCATTGTGGAGATGCCTTTGCCAGCGTCATATGGTCGGCGGTACGCCGTTGGCTGTGGTGCTACAAAGCGTCAGGCGCTTTTCCTCTGCTGCAAGCACGCCTTGCTCATTCTGGACGCCCTGCGCATCCCCGTCTTCAGCCAGTATGGTCGACAGCGAAGGTACGCACGGGCTGCGGCGGTCACGGGACGCGATGCACCCCTTTCCGGCAAAGCCCGCGGATCAAGTGACACGCCGTCTCCTCCAGGACTCTACTATCTCACAACGTGCGCCGCCGCAAAGGAAAAGCCTCCAGAGGTACCAAAACTGCCTACCCTCAGAGACCGTAGGGTCTTAACCTTGTGGAGCACCTTTGTGCAGCACTGTGCGTCGTACGTGACGCGCAGGCGTGAGACGCGGGTGATGGAGGCAGTCGGTGTGGCAGGAAGCCCAAGAGTGCCTCGCTCAAATCTCGTTGCGGAGGACGTCACGTCGGACGTTGCCGGTGACATGCCGAGTGACAAGTTTGCGCGGCGGCAACTAGGAGACCTGTGCCGCACTGCTAGACTGCCTGACCCCACAGACAACGCGCCGTCGCAGTCTCTGGCACTCTCTTTAAACGAACGGCGTTTCTTTACCTGCAAGGAGCTTGTCGGGACACCGTATACGATGCGTGGTGTCAGCGACGTGACACCGGCAGACAGTCGCCACCGCGCCTTTGGGCACGGCATTCAGCTCCTTCTCCTTGTCGTGCGTCCAAACAGCGTCAGTACGCCGACGCCGCGCCGCAGCTGGTGGGACGGGCAGCAGCGTACCTTGTGCATCATCGACCTCGTGCGGAATCAGATCACGCCACACGGCTGCCTGTGGGTGCTTCGGATGTGGGCCGCCATGCACTACCCGCCGCTGTATGTGCGCGTGATGCTGCGAAAGGCGGAGCTGCCCGCGGAGGGGCGAGGCAAAGTAGAGACGCATCCACACGAATCAGCTGCCGCAACGCTCCCACAGCTGGCGTCGAGTATGTCTGCGCCCGGCACGTCTTGCCTCCCTACTACTTATCAGGGTATCGCATCAGTTGCGGAGTTCCGTGATGGACGTGAACAAGTGTTGTATTACGCTGTCTGTGAGACTGCCGGTGCCACAATTACGACCCCTCCTGATTCCGTCCACAGAGCGCTTCGGCAGCTGCTCAGCGATGTCCAGCGAGTGCCGACGATGCAAACACTCTACCGCTTTCTGTCGCAGCAGCCGCAGCTGCACATCCCGTCTTTTCGCGTGCTAGCCGATCCCGAGGACGTCGTCCATCGGTTGCACGCGGTAGTGTGCCACTCTCAGAGCAGCGCACGGACGACCCATCCTGCGGAGCCGCTGCCGGTTGGACATGTTGCCGTTCTCTTGACTCTCCTGGCGCATAATGAGCGACCCACCGCTTACTTTTACACAACGTGGTGTGTAGAGATGCTACAGATGTGGGTGGGCGCCCTCAGCAGCGCCTATGGATGGGCTACCACGAAAGAGGGAGGGGCAGGCTGTGGTGAAACCCCGCACCACCCCCTTCCCTCGACACTGGAGTTAACCTTTGCGAGCTACGGCCTCGCCCGCGCGGCGTCGTCCTCAACGAAAGCACTGCCAACGCAAGCGATGAAATTCCGCCCCGCTTCACCAGCGGTGCCCACGCCGCTCGCCGGCGCACTGGCGCTTCTTTGCCGGTGTCTTCCACAGCTTTCCGATGTGCCGATGAACAAGGGAAACGGAAAGAATGTTGCAGCAGCGCAGGTGGTCCGAAACACGGCGAGCTCGGTAGAGCGAGACCGTACGCTACCGCTGCAGTTGGCTCACCTGATCCTTATGGGGCTGTTGTTAGGATGCACCCCCTGGGCGGTGCGTGCGGCAGCGATTGTGGCGTGTGCGGAGCACTCATTGGAGTGGTATGACAAATATCAACTCTTGTCTGCCGGTGCTGCTGGCAGCGACACCTCCGCAGAGACGCCGCCACTGCCAATCTCAAGCTTGGTGCCATACGTCAGCGTGGACGTGACAGACGCGGTGTTGGCTTCGCTGGACACGACAGTTCCCCCTTTGCCGCAGGTGGTGCTCCGCTACGCCTCGGAGGTGGAGGAACGACTCGAGGCCCTGTGGGTGGAAGCCTCCGCCACAGCAGCTGCAGGGGAGACGTCGCCTTTGCCGTGGTTGCAACCGCCAGAGGAGTGGTGCGCGTGTCTCGGCAAAGCAGACGTGAAGAAGCGACTTTCTTCACCAGAAACCGGCGTCCTCACATTAGCAGAGCGTCGCATTTTGCGCCCACTGCTGCAGTGTGCAGTTGCCACCTCAGCCGCCCCTCACGCGGTGTGGGTGCGTGCCGTTCGCCCGGGGAGGGAAGGCGACGGAGACGAGGTTGGCCATGACGGTACCGGCGGATCCTGGGACGAGACGGAGGCACCGGTGGTGCGCCTCATTTTCCAACACAGACACGCTGCCCGCTACGCAGCCGTGCACGTGAGTACTCGCGACCTCACACAGGTGGAGACAATTGAATCGGCCAAGGACATCTCCGAGATGGCGACGTGCTTTACCGTCTTTGGCTGCGCTGTGTACCCTACCGAGTCGCTGATGACCTCGACACTGGAACAGGAACTGGCGTCTACGTTGTCACATCTCTCGCACGCCGCAGGGGATATGGAGGAGGAAACACGCGCGAACGACGACGACGCGGATGACGCCGCGTATGCTGCAAATGAAGATGAAGGAGACGAAGAGGAGGTTGGGAAGTTCGATGACGCCGACGATGACGACGACGATGTCGACGTTGGCCAGTTCACGCGCGTCTTCGGGGCGTGCGTCTCGCCGCTGGCCGCGGCGCTCGTCGCGGCGGCACCGACAAGGTCTGCGTCGCTGCAGTCGCATCACTCCACATCTGCTACGCCAGACGACGTGGTCGCTGGCGGTGCGCTGCGTGCGGTTGGCGAACACCTGCCCATGTTGATGACAGCGTTTCAAGAAACAGTGCCGCTTCTCGTGCACCGCCACGGCTCTGTGCAGCTGTTGTCAAGCCTTTCTGCACAGCTGCGCTCACGCGTGGAGACGACGACCCCGTTCACACCAGAGGAACGGCGCGCCATCTCTCAGCTTTTCACTTTGACTGTGCGGAGTGCCACTGATGGGGAGAGTCGTTGTGATGAAGCGATGTAGTGGCAGGGTAGGTGAGGGGCAACTGGGAGACACTTTCTAGCTTGAGAGGAGCAGTGTAGAAAGCTCTGCTGTCATCTTTCCCCTTCGAGCACGGTGTTGCGCCTTCTTCATTTAACCCGCAGGCGTGCGCGCGCGCACTGAGGCGTCAATGTGCAGTATCCGAGCCAGCCACTCCGCCCCCCATTTTTTCCACTGCCCTGACGCAATCCCTCCCTTCTCGCACAGCCGTATAAAGTGGAAAAAAAAAGGACAACAAAAGGGGGGGGCAAATGTCACTCGACGCTGGAAAAGAAAATGGGGATGGTGCTTTCACCCCTTTCAGGGGTTTGACTACACCTCCAGCGAAAGCAATGACTTGAGACTTCGTATAACTTTCCCTCTCCCCCGAACTCGCTCTCTTTGCCTTGTGTGGGTGCCATCGGCAGCGATACCTCCGCGGCGCCGCCGCCCCCTCCCTCCCCCCGGCGCTGCTTGATGCGTAGCTTTGTCGTGTGCGCCACTGAACCCCTCAGGCAACCCAAGAGATGCCGGTGAGGTGGGTGGCGTGAGGACCCAGAGAGATCTGTACACCTACATGCATGCCAGGGAGGAGGGGATACCACGGCAGGATACGACACGTGTGTACGCGTTGGTTGGACAAAGTGTAAGTCTCCACTTCATCTTTCTTTGCGAGCCACATCCGTACATTTGTTCTCGTCGTTCTCTCTCCACTTTTGCATCCACTAACACGTGGGCGTGCGCCGTGCGGTTTGTTGTGTCACCAATGCTCATCCGCCCACCGCTCACAAGTCAGTTGTGGCACCTGTCGCGTCACGAGAGCAGTTTCTTGGCAGAAAATACGCACGCGCTCGTCCTTCCTTCCTCCCCAGTTCCTCCCTCTCCTTCCTCTTAGTCAGTAAAGCGGAATGCGTGTCCCACAGCGAACAAGTTGGGAGATACAAGGGAGCACGAGGAGGCAACGCCAAGAGAAGTGACTGCGGCACGCTGCCCACTTTCTGCAATGACACTGGGTTTCGTGGTGCCTAGTGCTAGACCACGGCGCAGATCAGCTGAGTCGGATACTCGTTGAAGCCGACTTTACCGAAGTAATGGCCCTTCGCACAGGCTGCCCCCCCCCCCCCTTGACGGCAACGTTACTCTGCATGGCAAAGCGCTATCTTCGCCAAGCGTCAGCAGTACGATGACGCAGGCAAGCAGCACATGTGGCGGTTGTGGCAGCAGCGCAAGTACTGCCACCACCAGCACCCAGTCTCTTATAAAGAGGTGAGCTTTCTTAGTAGGAACGCAAGGGGAGGAGCGGAGCGTGTAGGCAGCACTGGGACCTCTACACTCCCACTGACATGTGGTGCAATCTTGTGCAAGACTGGTTGTTCTAGACTACCTCAGAGGTGCTGCCCGCATACAAGGTGAAGGACATGCAGCTACGCGACGGTGTGCGGGCTGCTATGGGAGACCGACTGATCCTCTTCAGGGAACTCCTGCAGCGACTCGATGAGCTCGGGTGGCAGCTGGCACTCTTGGAGAGCCACGTGATCGAGAATGAGCTCCTGAAGATCACCTCCGTGGCGATAGACAAAGCGGTGAATGAGGAGAAAGATGGCAGCGCGCTGTCTTCCTGATGACGAGGTACTGACTCTCTTACTGCGCGCCTTGGCGCGTTTGTCTCTCTGTGAATATGTGTGCCTGTGTGACCGTTGCCGTTATTTGCGTTCCTTCCTGCTGCACGAGCCGCACTCCCTCACCTTCGGCGTTGCTGACAACAAAAGCGCGAGATACCAAACACAAAAAGACCAGAAGGCGATGGTGGTACTGTCTTACTCCACAGTCGCCAGGCATTCGCACACTGCTTTGATAAGCCAGTTGTTCGGCACGATTTCACGCCTGCCTCGTTTGCATTCGTGGAAGACCGATGCCTTGCCTCCACGCACTGCACTCCCTTTCTACTTCTTCTCGGCACGTCATTGCGCCCTTCACTGTTGTTCTCACCCTCACACCTCCGCCACCTTTGTCGGTGCTGGCACTCTTGCCTTCGGCCCCTCTCTCTCGTATCTGCATCTCACCTGCTTTCCCTCTGCACACCGTTGTGCCATTCCTCTCTTATGTGGACGGAATCACCACTCCACACCTATGTGCACAGCCCTCCCCCCCCTCCCAAAACGACAGCAGGACTCGCTGGGGATATCATTGTGCATTCGCCCTCTTACCCTCACCCTTCCTTTTCCCTCCACAACGATCGAACAGAGATCAAACTGCCCTGTGTGCACGTCTGAGCACTCCTGACGTTGTCGGTCTACCTTAAGGGTCCAACTGTTTGCGCCTCTGCGCGTGCGTGCCTGCACACCCGGACACGGTACGTGAGAGTATCCATTGAGGCGGTGACTGGGGTAGGTGTAGGTGTGTGCGTGTGTGGTATCCTTTTACTTTTGAGTCATTCACCCCCCGGCCTTAGTTTTAGAAGGGCGCACGTGCCCTTCCCCATACCTCGACCTCACGTACTTGCCTTCAGGCGCCTCTCCACAAGCGCGCACAGCAGCAGGCATACCACTTACTTCTACACCTCCGCGCGTGCTGCCCTGAGAGACGGCAGTGCGTGCCCGCACATACACACCAGCGCCTCCTTGCATCTCTCCTCCTCTCTTTTTTTGTCTTCTGTGTTTCTCTGCTCCGCTGCTCGTGCGACCTACCAAACACCCTTGTCTTTCGCTCTCTGTGTGGTACTGACTTGAGCTACCTCTTTCGATCGCTTGCATCCACACACTCACAAGAAGAGAGTCTTGCGCAACCCTCTACATATCGCTGAGGCACACGAACCATGGCGCTTGGACTCGGCCGCACTATCAGCAACCCCGCCTTCCTGTTTTTCCAAATACTTCATGCTGTGAGCTTGTTCTTTGTCATGCTTGGTCTGACGCGGGTGTTGCTCGGGGTGGCGGAGCTGTCGATGGGCACTGCCGCCGTCGCAGAGAGGACTACACCACAAATGAGTCCACCTGCACTGTCGCTGGTCATGCCCGACAGACCCTACGCTACGCCCGCACGGTCAGAATGGCAAGGACTTCACCGAGCCCGCGGGCTCGGTGAAATTGTATACCAGCGTGCGAACGTGCTTGACCTTTCCCTGGCCGTCACTCCTTCTTCCACAACGACAACAACAGTGTCTCCCCCAGCACCACCGGCGGCGTCACTATCATTTTTAGAGCAGCTCAGCTACTGCTTTCACGTGCCTCTAGCCTCCCTGTTCCTGAGCCCTGTGGACGTGTCTGCTGGAACAGAAGCGCAGGCGCTGGATGAGAGGCTTCGCCGCGACGCCGCTACACCTGGTGTAGTGGAAAAGAATCCTGTGCTTGCTGACGTCGACGCTTCTATCGCCGGCCGGCTGCGCGATGGTAGTGAGCGCCGCTTTTACCTACAACACATGTTCGCGGCCTTCCTGTGTTCCTACCCTCTTGCAACGCTCCTGCAACGTCGCAAGCTCGTGCTCGACTTCGTGGTGACGATCTATCTCACTTATTGGCTGCTGGCGGACATTGTCCTCCGCCGTTTCTTTGGAGGTGGCCTACATTGGTGGGCAGCGTGCGCGCTGGGGATGGCTGTGATGTACAGTGCAACCTACGCTCTCTGCCGCCGCAAAGAGCTGCAGGAGGTTCGCTTATCTGGTGGCGGTACCGCGAGCCCCGTTCCAGGTGTACCGCCGACCACGATGATGTGGCTTAAGGACCACCGCGGCATCGATGACATGATCGGCGAGGAGATGCGCGTCATCGCCCGAGAAACGCAGCGGCAGAACGGCAGCAGCGGTGCTGACGCTCATGTCAGGAGTAATAGTTACGACTTTCTCAACCGCCTTCGTGCTCCTGGGGTCGCGCAGTGCTCAAATGGCGCCAAGGCTGTTGCTCTCGACGTGAACCATGGCTCAGAAGAGGCGCTGCACAAGCCCAAGACGGTGTAGCAGCGTGGCCCCTTCTTGTTGTTGGGCTGTTTTTCTTTTGCTCGCGCGCACCTTTGCGCCTGTGCGTGTGGTGGCGGTTGCTCCTCATTCGCTCTCTCATCTACTAACCTGTGCATCGTGATGGAGCTTCTTCCTCCTCATTCGTGCAAACGATAGGCGTATTTCGGGCTTTTGATTGCCCTCGGCTGCTCGAGTTTGTGCCGCTCTTTTTCTCTAAATATCCGGCGCTTCTTTTTTCGTGCGTGTGTGTGTGTGTGTGGATCATTGCCCTACTGTGTGTGTGTGCGCACTGCTCGGTGTGTGGTGCAGTGCGCTCTGAGCCGGCGCATTACAACGAAGCTCCTTCCCGCTCTTTTCAGCCGAGGGGCAGACGTGGCGCAGGTGACCTGCCCTGTGGATCCCAAGGACTGTTTGGAGGTGGGTGGGTGAGGGACCATTTGTGCAAGTATGCAATGATGAGGGAGTCCACGATGTCACGTGGTTCGCTGAGAAGAGGCCCACGCCTGGCAGCTTTATTTCTCTAGGCACCTCAGCCTCTTTCTCTCCTAGTGTGCGCTTCTATACGAGCATGCAGGCACTCGGAGTGAGGCTTCCCAGGGAACGTTTCGCCCTAGCACGCCATTCCCACTTGTATCTTCTCTTCCTTCTCTCTACCTTCGTCTCTTTCGGATCGCAACGACGTACCCCCGCACGCACATCCGCACACACTACCCTTAATACCGACTTCGCAGTGTTCCCTGCTCCATTCCACCCACGCACACTCACAAACCTCTGCTTCTCTTCTCGCTCCCTCCCGTCATCCATCCGCCGCCTCAAATTCTGGAGCTGTACTGGATTGTGCACTGTGGCGTTCTCTTTTTCATTTTTGGTAGCTATTTTGTTCGCGCACGTGTGCTCTTTCATGTGCACACCCACATCGTCTCGCCTCAAGCTCCTCACCACCCCCCACGCTGAGCCTTCTCAGTCTTTGTTTCGCTGTTTCGTTGTGTGTGTGTGTGTGTGTGCGTGTCTTGTTCCGACCTTTCCCTCGCCTTCTTCAACCTCCCCTTTCACCTCTCGCTGCCTCTTGATCTCTGGGCCTTAGACTGCACTGCAGCCTTTTAACACCGCTTGCTGAGCCTGATAGGCGTCCACACGAGCGCGCAGCTGCACTCCCACGAGGCATCTTTTAAGCGACACGCACGTTTCGCTCATCGTGTGGTGAAACGAGAAGTAGTGCAGCATATCGACTAAATAAATCAAGAGCAGGAGAGAGGGACGAAGGTACTCGAGACACCAGCGCCGCCATCGCTGATATCCTCAGTCGTGGCAAGACTTCGAGAGAGGAAGAAGGAGCCATTGGAGAAGGAAAGAACAGAACCCCTCCTCCCCCTCCCCCCTGGAAGGCAGCGTAGCTCCACAAGAGAACGAGCTGACGAAGAAAAGGGAAGGAGTCGCTCACCGACCGGCTTGTATTGCCTGCACCTATGCTTGGGGCGCATAAATAGAAGAGCATAACAAGCGACACAGGTGAACGCCTTTTTCGGGGAAATTTTCCTCTGCAACAATGCCCATTTCCACCCAAGGTGTGCACTCCCGCTGGGGCAGCGGCGGTGATGCGTGGCGTCCGCTACTACTGCTCCCCATACTGGTGGTGCTGCACCTGTTCGCTGTGGCCGCAACCCCTGCAAACGCCTTTTATGTGCCTGGCGCAGCGGAGACGTCGTACAAAGCGGGCGATGCCGTCAAATTCATGGCGAATACACTGCGCTCCTCGTCGGAGATGTTTCCCATCGACTACGCAAAGATGCCCTTCTGTCAACCAGCGATGTTAGAGTTCAAGGAGGAGTCCATTGGCGAGATTATTTGGGGTGACCGCATGCTCAACTCCCTGTACGCCGTCAAGATGCTGGAGGACGTGAAGTGCATGCCTCTCCCCGATTGCAACGTTGTCGCCAACAACGAGAGGATTCACAGCAAGGAAGCAAAAACCCTCTCAAATATGATCAATAAGTGGTACCGTGTGTACATGAACATCGACAACTTGCCGGTTTTCTCCACCGACCCGGAGAGGACGCAGATGAGCAAGTGCGCCCAGAAGCTCGGCAAAAACGTTAGGATCTACGCACAGCGGGGGTTTCCGCTTGGACTCCCTGCCAAATGCACGAGTGCGAGAGCCACACTGCTGAACAACCACCTTGATTTCACAATTCACTACAACATCGACAGCAAGACGACCACTACAACGCCGGAGATGGAACGGAAGTATATCGTGGTCTTCATCGAGGTCAAGGCAAGAAGCATTGCTTGGAACGCATCTGAAGAGTGCAGCAAAGAGATGGACATCGATCCGGAGGTTCTCGAGTCAACGCGCAGCCTCCGTATGAGGGATGTGATTTTCAACAAGACGATGGTGTACTGGACGTACAGTGTCAAGTGGAAAGAGAATTCGAAGGTCAAGTGGGCGACGCGGTGGGACTTCTATCTCACCGCCGCCGCCGCTGCCGCCCCCGCTGACCACATCCTCTTCATCATCCTCTCGCTTATGGTGGTGCTGTTCGTCGGTAGTGCCGTGGTGGGGGCACTACTACGAGCGCTGCATAGAGACTTTAACCGCTACAACTCCGAAGACCCGGATGACCTGCAGGAGGAGATGGGGTGGAAGCTGATCCACGCCGACGTGTTCCGTCCGCCACCTCAGGCGAACTGGCTTGCCATCTTTGTCGCCAACGGTTTGCAAATACTCACGACGGTTGCGGTAGTGCTCATTATTGCGCTTATGGGCTTTCTTTCACCCTCTCGGCGCGGCGCGCTCCTCACGACGCTCTTGCTGACCGCCGTCTTCACGTCGTTCATTAGCGGCTACGTCTGTGGGGTGCTGCTGCAATACCTCAACTGCCGTGCTTGGAAGCACATTTTTACCTGCAGCCTCACGCTGCCGGGTGCGATGCTGCTTATGTACTTCCTCATCCTCATTATCAACAAGTCGCACGGCGCCACTACTGCCATCCCGTTTTCGACGCTACTAGAGGTGCTGGCGCTCTTCATTGCGGTGAGCTTGCCACTGACGGTGCTGGGAGGCTCCCTGGCCTTCCGCGAGCAGCCCCTCACGAACCCGACCCGGGTCGGCCGTCTCGCTCGCGAGGTTCCGGCACAGAGCTTGATCAACCAGCCCATTTTCACGTACGTCTTCTGGCCAACTGTACCGCTTATCGTCGCGGTGATCGAGCTCTACTATATCATGCAGGACTTGTGGGAAGGCCAGATCTACTACTCCTTCGGCTTCCTCACTGTGACAGCGAGCATTTGGGTTCTCGCCTGCGCTCTCGTCACCATATCGTGCCTGTACTACGTTCTGTGCTACGAGAACCATCGCTGGTGGTGGATTGCGTACCTCGCGCCCGGCGGTGCCGGTGTGCATATGTTCTGCATGTCAGCCATCTTTTTTGCCTCTCAGGTTTCTGTGAGCAGCTTCGCCTCTGCGGTGCTCTACTTTGCCTACATGGGGATGGTGTCGTACATGTATGGAATGGCGGCTGGCGCGGTCGGTGTGATTTGCTCGATTGTGTTCGTGCGCAAGATCTACAGCAGCATCAAGATTGACTAGGGTGGATGGTCTGTATTCACCACGTTTCTGGAGAGAGAGAGAGCGAAGAGGAAGAGAAAGGAGAGGGTGTAAGGTCGCGACGCTCGTTTCCCCTCTTTCCTTAGCTGACTCGCTCTAGTCAACCTCCTCTTCACTTCTCCGTCTCTCTCTCCCTTCTGTATTGGCTCTGTCCAACCTCTGTGCCTGCGTCGTACACACTCCTTTTGTTTTTGGGTTTATTGCTCGCTTTCTGCATGTGTGGGATGTGTGTGTGTGTGTGCTGGCGTAAAGCGTAGAGGGACGGGAATGCGATGCTTTGAACTCCATTTAAACACCATGCCCAGCTGTACTCTGCATTCTTCCAGTTTCACACATGTATACATGTGCATAGACCCACACGCGTCTCTGTGTGCGTTCTGTCTGACGCTGTCATGACCCCAGGTCACACGTTGTAGCCTTTTTTTTCCTTCCTCGTGCTAACACAGTGCTCTTCTCTTACTTTGCAGTCAATCTCCCTCCCCCCATCCGCATGCCGGTGCTAGCTTAGTTCACCGCGCGTCTTCTCTTTCCCGCCGCTCTGCCTATATCAGCCTCTCTCTCACTACGTTAAGCGTTAGGGTACTTCAGCAGCGGAGGCCATTGAGGAAATGGCAGAGAGGCCTGCGCTCAGCACCTATTCCAACCCTCTAGCAGCGAAGAAGTGAAAGGAGGAATGCGATCCAGTAGAGCATAACAGACATGTAATGCGAAGCGCACTACCCAACAGGCAGACCGCTCTCTCTACATCGGTAGTCGAGATTTTCTTACAGAAAATACGAAGACTTTGCACTGCGGATATCCCTTGTGCGCCACCACCACCCCCCCCTTTGTTGCACTTGTCCCCCAGTGTTTTGACCTGTTGTGTGTGCGCAGAGTGCGTCCGGTGGGGATACACAGACACCAGGGGGGGGCGTGGCAGGCGAAGAGGTGTACCGGGGATGGAGTCGACAGAGGAATGCTGAGGACAAGGAGAAGCACCGGAAAGAAAAAAGAAGGCGACACCCAACAACAGGGCCAGGGGGGCAGGCGAGGTGTGATGCGGATGGTACAACCTTAAAGTACTGCGCTGCATCTCTCCGCTGTACCCTTTCTGCCACAAGCCTCGCCTTTCCTTCACCCCTATTCTTCCTCATGAATATGGAAGGTTTACGGAGACGCAGCACGGGCCCTCTTCTTGTTCACTTTTCTCATGAAACGACGCGCCCTTGTGCACAAGGCTGTGCATGTGTGTGTGTCTGCGCTGATGACCTCTTCTTCCTTCCACACTCCACACGCTTCCTCTTTTGCTATCTCTCCTTGTTTTCCATCTCCCGTGCGATCCCGACGCGCGCACATCAGTTGCACAACTGCCCCTTCACCGAGTCACCACCCGCATTTCATCTTTGCTCTCGCCCCACTCTTCGGGTGCCCGTGTGCGCGCATCTCGCTTCTCCCTTCTGGGTGTACGTCTGTCTGCACGTATGCACACATGTGTGCTCATACTGCTTTCTATTTTCTTCAGAACCTCCCCCTCTTTCCCTCTCGAACGGTGCTCTTCCACTGAAGCCTCTCTTGGACCTCCCCCTCCTCCTTTCCGCCCATTTTCATTAGGTACGTTATCCAGCCATTGCACGTAGGGTGTGTGTGTGTACTCACTATTTCTAGACACCTTTCTTTCTTTCTCTCTGCGTTGCACTACCGCAGACGTGGCGCTTATCAGGGATCACTGTGGGGCTGTCGAAGGTGTGGTGCGCACACACACACGCTGTGATATTCTTTCGTTCTCTTCGGACCATCTTTTCTATCACAATTGCTGTTTTTGTTTTTCTCCACTGTCTTGTGTGTGTGTGCGTGTGCGGTTGCGTGTGTTGAGTGTGTCGACCCCACCCACGCACCCACGTACTCTCTTTTGCATGCAGGCATCGCTGTGGCTCGGTCCCCCTCCTCCTCTTCCCTCTTCAGCCCCTTCCTCCCCTGCTCTTGGCTCGCCTTCGTGCGTTGTGCCCTCCGCTGCTTCTTGTCCTCCTGCGAGTGCGCCTTTGCGCCCTTCTTTTATTTTTTTCTTGGTCTGTTGTCCGACTCGTCGTTGCTTCCCCATTCCTTCCCTCCCCCCTCTTCCACGCCTCCCTCACTCTCCATCCTCTTCCTTACTGGCCCCTCGGTGTGCAGCCCCCCTCTCCCACCTGCGTGTGTGTGTGTGTCTGTCCATCTGTCTCTGTGCTTGTGTGCCTTACCGTGCTGTCTTCTGTCTCCCTTTTCTTTCGCTTGTGTGTGTGTGTGTGTGTGTGTGTCTGTCGGCCTGTGTTCTCGGGCGCATCCTCTCTCTCTTTTTGTTCCGTTTTCTTCTCCTGCGGTGGCGTGCGTGTGTCTCTTCGTTGGCCCTTCCTGGCGTCCCTCTCGACCGCCCCACCCTACCCCACCCCTATCCCGCTCCGTCCCGTCAGTTCTTCCCTTTCCCCCCCCCCCCCTGCCCCTCTCTGCGACTTTTTTTCTGTGCCTTTTTGCTGTTATCTCACACGCACCGCATCGAAAATTCCCTTCGTGCAGAGACATCCGCACCCCCCTCACACACACACACGTGGAGTACATTGACCTGCATAGGAAGCGAAGGGAAAAGGAAAAACGCTTTATCTTCAAACTGTTTCGTGTAGTGGTGTTTATCCTCCCTTATGTATTGAGGGGTTCTCTTTTCTGTCTCCCACCTACGTGTGTGTGTGTGTCTGTGTGTAGTTGCCTGACTTCTCGTGCGTGGTTCTCTTCCCTTTTGTTGTTGGTGTTGTCTGCACTCTTGTTATTCCAGTGGTCCACGCGCTCGCATCGCATCTTCTCTCCTCTCTCTCTTCATTCGACCCACACACGCACGCACACACACCGAGAGAGAGAGAGAGAGCGAGAGACGTGCTTGCTTTTGTGTTCAGTGAGACTTTTTTTTTGTTTGCCAAGACTGCATGTCCCCCCCCTCCCTCTCCCCCGCCCCTCTCTATTCTCATTGTCGCTCCTTCCTTTTTGTTGTTGTTGTTACTCTCTAGACACATCCAACAAACCCACGTTTCCTATTTCTTCTTCGCTCTTGTTTGCTGGTATCTTCTCTCCTCCCTCTCTCCACTCGACACACACACGGACACACACACCAACTTGTGTGTAGTCTCTGGTAGAACTGCAGGCTGCTCTTGCTGTTGCACCGCGTTCCTTTCGCCCCTGCTGTCTCTTTCCTCCTCTCTTTCTCTCTCTGTCACACGCACACGTGGGCCTTGGGCTGTCTATTTCAGCCCCACCGTCTACCTTTCACCCTCTCCACCCCATAATCGATACTACGCACATCGTAGGTGCATCTGCACACACGAGCGAAAAGAGAGTGTAGAATAAAACCAGCAGACAAGAGAATCTTTTCTTTCGTTTCTTTCCAGCTTCGAGTGAAGGGCGTCACTTCTCTGATTTGTTGCCTCGTCAGGGCTTATTGGAGTTTTCGCCGTTGTTGAATGCCGCCGCCACGCAGCCAGCTACAGCCGCGGTCCACTGAGCAGGCATCTGCCCTGAGGGCCGCGCCTGGGTTAGCGGATGCTCACGGAGACACAGCATCTCTGGCACTGACGCCGCGCTTCTCCATCCCACGGGTGAAGAGGCCGCGCTTTGCAGCGAAAGGCGAGTCGCCGCACCGAACAAGACAGGCTGACGCACACGCATCGCATATCGTCACGTCCTCTCACAATGGCCTACAAGCTACTCGGGAAACCAGTGCTCAAGGCATGATAGCGACCTCGAAAAGCACAGGAGCTTACTCGGGACGTAGTAGTTTGTGCAACGCCTCATTAGCCTCAGAGAACAATAGGGGGGGAACCACTCGAGTCGTGTGTACCCGCCTACCGGCCAGAGCCAGATCTGCAGAGCCGTGCCAATACACATCCTCCCTGACTGCCGACCGTGCTGCTTCACTGAGGTTTGCTCCTGCTTGGCTCGCAGGAAAGAATGGAGAGGCTACGGAGGTTCCATGCGTCACGCGCTGCCGCGCTCGAACACCTCGTCCGACATCTTCCCTAGTGGATCACCAAACACGTTCGAGGGCCGAGGCACGCCCGCACTCGATTGAGACAAGCAGCGCAATAGCCGAAGAGCTGCAAAGCCGTGCAGTGTGCGGCAGCTCCACGTGTGACATCTCTTCCTCCCACACCACATCCTCTCCAGTGTTGCACCCCAGCGGCGCTGCGTCCTTCGCGGCAGCCGCGCCGACCCCAAGTCAACCAGGTAGCGTCGTCGTGTCTGCTGCTCCTACCAGGGAGCATGGAGATGATAAGGGCTGCGCCTCACTACCGCAGTCGTCCTCCTGCACCCCCGCTGCTGGCAGTGCGACCCACCGCAGCACAGAGGGGCCGGCAGTCCTAGAGAGGCCGTGGCTGGCCAGACCTCCGGCCCACGGCATTCTTAAACGGAAGGGAAGCATGAGCAGCACCGTACGTGTCGCGTCGAGCTCCATCTCTGTGGCTAAGCCACCGGCCTCCTCCTGCCGTATGCACACCCCATCCGGCTCCCCGAAGGCTGACGTCGCTGACTCTAGCGCCGGCTCTTTGTCCAATCAAGAAAGCGTTGGCGCGCATGAGTCCGCAAGGCGGACACGGCATGTGACATTTGATGAGGCATCCATCGGGTACCTCGGCACCTACGGGAGTCATCGTGTACACGAAGAAAGTCGACCGAGGGTGCCTCCCGAGAATGTGGTCTGCGGGACTGCAATGCTATCGTCCTGCGCCGCGAGCGACGGTGGCGGATGTCAACCGCTGGCTGCCACAGCGGCGTCCGTGGGTAAACCAAACGCTGACAGCTGGGGGGCCGATTCAGAGTGGTTCAACAAGGTATTCGGGGCTCAGCTCACCCCGGTCACCGCCACGGCTCACTCTGCAACGGCAGTATCCACTTCATCTTTGGCAGCCGCGGCAAGCGAGCCGCCACCGTTGCCTTCCAGCACCCTCATCGTGCGCCCTTCAAGAGTGTCACTTTCCTCGTTTTCGGCTTCGTTACCCTCGTCAAGTACAGTGTCAGAACTGGCAGACACGGCGACTCGCGGTACCACACGTCGACTCGGAACAGCAGGGCCCAATCGGGGCAAGTATACGATCAGCAGCTATCAGAGCTTTGGCGCATCTGCCCCCATCACCCGCTCACGCACCTTTCAGAGCACGCGCGTCGGCATGAATGCGCACCTCGCCAGAGACTCTGCTGGTGCTGCTACCCCAGTAAGCAGCAACATGAGTGTTGGCGAAGCCAGCCAGCCTACTAGCGACGGCGGCCGTTACTCGTCACCTTTGCTGACTTACGGACACGCTTTCTTCGCTACAGCAACGCGTCTCGGCAACAATAGTGTTGTAGCTCCGTCCTGCTCACCAAGTGCTATTCTCCCGCCCCCACCACTATCTGTGCGTGACTTGCGCCGCCGCTCCCCAGCAACGCCACCTTCTTTGGCAGCGTTTGCGGCGGTGGCAGGCTGTAGCGGAGCGGATGGGCCCTGTGGCAGCAGCAGTCACCGCCGCCTTTCGTCTCCCAGCGTATCCTTCTCGAACATTCAGGCTTCGCTGGCAGAGGTGACGGAGAGCGGACAGGGTACTGAGTCCATAAAGCAAGAGGCCTCCCTGGTACCACCGCGCACCCAGACACTGGCCACGGACCAACGCGATGACGAGTCCCCCACTTTACGTGCAATGAAGTTGTCTGTGGGCGAGCGTCGCTTGCTCGAAGCCGTGATGACGGTAAATGTGCGCAAACGGCGCATCGCTCCCGAGATCGTCCCGTTCGTGGCCCCGAGGACAAACACCAGTGCGTCTCCCATGAGCGCGACAGAGACACCGAACAGCAAACTCAGCAGCGACGCTGACGGTGGCCTCAATAGCATCCCCATCTCCACCTCGAGCTCTACTGGGCGTGCTGTGCGAGCGCTACGTGAGACAACCCGGTCGATGGACGACCCCCCCGCCAAGGTTCTTTCCCGAGATGTGCGTCAGTCTATAGATGTCGGTGCGCCCTTGTCGTCCCCCACAGCCTCTCTTTGTTCACGCGTCAGCCATTCTGCAGCCGTGGACGAGGAGAGCAGCGCTGACTCGAGCGTGCGAACAGGAGTTTTCAGCGCTCAGCTGTCTAGTAGATGCAGCACTACAGCGCCGCCAACAACTGTCTCGGCAACTAGCGGCATGAATGGCAACCCCAGAAGCACCACCGTCCCGAGCGCCGACTCCCTCAGCAGTGCACTCTCGTCCTCACTTTACCCTTCCCCTGGGCAAAGGTTGTCAGCAGTTAGAAGGAGCGGCTCTCAGACGTCGTGGAAGGATGACACCGTCACCGCCGCCCCCTCTGCGTTGCTCAGCGAAACGCGCCGACCAGGGGCATTCACACCGCGCTCGCACAGCCATCGGGGGAGGATGTCCGCTTCCCAGCTGGTGCACTGCCAGTCAGACGGCTGCGATAGGGACGAGGACGAGTCAGAGCCGCACATACAGGTACCGGTGCCCACCCCGCGAACATCAGCTGGCACGTCGAATTGGGCAGCGCCGCGCCGACGCAGTGGCGACCGCAGATGAGTGAAGAGGCCGCCAAAGCCTCCACCCCCTCACCCCCCCCCCAAAGAAAACAGTACGTGTACATTTTTCGACTCCCACGAAGACTGTTCATGGATCGCCCGTGGACGACGGCAGTACGGTGCGTGGTTGTGCGTGCATGTGTCTTCGCTTAGATGCCGTGACCATGATGGGCCGCGTTCAGTAGCGCAGTTGGCCAGTGGTGCTGCACAACGACGTGTGCACCCACCCACACACACAAAAAAAAAAAGACGGAACATAAAAGGGCAACAAAGCATGTCAAAATTGCGAATGAAGGAAAAATAAATAAAGAGAAGAGGACGAGAGCGCCGCAGGTATGATGACAACACCTGCGCGATCGTTTTTTTTTTTTGCATTCCCCCTGGTGTTTATCGCTCCCCCTCTCCAGCACCTGCACTCAATGCCTGTGAGTTTGGCCTCAAAGGCAGAGGATCAAACGAGGTAGAGGGGCAACCGGAACGGCACGAGGCCCGGGGGAGGCACTGACCACTATGCTCGTTGCTGCTCACCTACTATGCTTGCCTGTGTGAGTGGGTGTAGATACCGCCTTTCCCCCTTCCCTCAAATGCCTTCTAGTTATGTGTTTTCCTGACTCGTTTTTCCACTCTCCTTCATCCTTCGCTTCGTTGCTTTTACTCCTCTCGTCCGTATCGTTGACCCTTTCGACTCGGATGATGGAAAAAAAAGGGGAAATAGTTCATAGCACGCATGTGTGTAGAGTGGTGGGAGGGGGCTGTATGCATCCGCTCATTTTTTCCTCACCTTTTGCCTGCTACCATCGTGTGAGTAAACCTTGTTGCTCTCACAATCTTTCCACCTGAGCTTCAGAAGTACGCCCCTTACAACCTTCCCCATCTCACTCATAAATCATCGGTACCTCCAGTCAGCTGGAAGCGAAGAGGACGTCAAGGACACCCTCTGCTCTCTCCTTCGTTTCTCTGTGTGTGTGTGTGTATGTGGCATTATGCAGAGTAGAAAAGACACGCCCACCAGACACACTGGGGGCACGCTTCGGATTCGCACGGCTCTATTGGAGTCTGTGTGCCACTACAATGAAGCTTATTTAAGCACATTAACGGCGGCAGCGGCGATGGAGGAACCGCTCGAGACCTCGAAGCAGCGCGTAGATCGGTTTCCTGATGTGCTGCCTCGAATGATTGCGCAGCTCAACCCCAGCCTCACAAACCCCTCCTGGGCAATGGAGGAGTGTATGCGCCTATGCCCCTCCGCGGAAGTGTGGTGCGGGACTGCGCTGCCCAAGGATGTGTGGGCACCGCCAGGCACGGCTGAGTGCCCATTTGGTACAGAGCCTATGGACTTTAACGCACACCGATGATGAGGCCGTCGTGTGAGTGTTGCTCTCTCTCTCTCTCTGCGGGGTGCGTGGTCCGTCTCTGTCGGGTGCCAACTTGCATTGGGCTACCACGCCGTTGAGGCAGCACAATCAACAAAGACACGCTATACTCATACGAGCACACTGCGTGGGTGAGGGACATTCTTTCGCCAACGTCAGGGAAACGCGATGTCCCGTGCTTTCCTCAGTGGCACCGTGTGCTCCCATCGACGTTACAGCTTCTCCCATTTTCTCTTCGACAAGTGTACGGCTCTCGTTTCTGTGGCTGTGTGATGGGGTAAGGAGTGAGGGAGAAGCACAACTGGAGATACTCCCTACCCTTTCTCCTGTTCCTCCCTCCAGGCACCTTCATCCTGCTGTCCTTTTCCCCTCACCTCCCCCCCCCCTATGTATCTCTCAAGCTCATCTTTCTTCAGAACCTCTCTCCCTCGCTCCCACTACCATCACGGGCGACCACACCACGTGTAGCGCTGCCGCCACCACCACCACCACTGCAACGACAGCTATTACTAGGACTTGTGCAGGCACCAACGTAGAAGCGCTCACATAGATATGAAGTTCATCGTGACTTGCCTTGTCTCCTCCGTCAACTCGTCCCTCCTGGCCGAGAGCGAGGCGGTGACGAAGGAGATAACAGTGGCCAACCCGAAGGCGACTGTGCAGAACCTCCGTGCCACTGTTGCCATTCAGTTTCGACTCAACGTCATGGCCTTTGGGTTTCGCTTCGATCACCACGCGGGTGCGACCGAAGACGCCTCAGCAGTTCCAGGGTCATCGCCGTCTTTGGCCTCCACAATGGTGAACTTTGGTGACGAGAAGAGGCTGCTGACTGAGTGCGGGTTGCAGGAAGGCGATAGCTTGACGGTGGTGCCGAAAAATTACACCTTGTCGAGCGTGGCCGGTGCAGCAGCGGTGGAGACGGGTGGGGCAGCGCCGTTCGCAGGTCCGGCAACAAAACGTGCGCGTCTTGATGCGGAGGACCAAGTGGAGACCCCCATCTTCATTTCCGGCGAGGAGGACGAGAGAGACGAGGAGGAAAGCGCGCTAGAGGAGGAGGAGGACGAGGATGACTCTGAGGAAGACGGCGATACCAAGGGGCGGAATGACTTGTTTGATGCCCTACAGGAAGTCGTCCCCGACCTAACCGTTCTGCGGCAAGAATTTCTGGCCAACCCGCAGGCCGTGATGGAGCGGATCGAGCGCAATCACCCCTCCCTCTTCCAAGTGATCGTGCAGCACCAGGAGACCTTCATCACCCTCATGAACAATGAGCAGCTCACCAAAGCGGCGGACCGCATGCTTCACGGCGGCACCATGGATAGCGACGAGGACGAAGAGGAAGAGGACTCGCTGGAATGGTCCATGGGGGAGGAGGATCAGGAGATGGATGAGGAGACGGCGGAGCAGATGCAGGAGCTGTTTCAGAACTACGTCGCCTCGGCAGCCCGCCGTGGCGACGGCGGCGACTTTGACGCAACCGACCTTGCTGAACTGGAGGCGAGCGGGATGCAAGTAGAGGAAGTGGACGACAGTAACAGCGATGCTAGTGGCGGCGGCGCACGCACCGACAGGGCAAAGTGGCGATCCGAAAAGGACTTCATCCTCTCGCGGGTTCCTTCCGAGGAGGATGAAAAAAAGATTCAAGCCATGACGGAGCTGGGCTTTACCTACGAGCAGTGCAAGGTGGCCTTCTACATGTGCCACCGCAGCATCGACCGTGCATCGAATATGCTCTTCGAGGCCCCGCCAGGGATTTAACAGCAAGAGATTTAAGCGCTGTAAAGAGAAGTGACTCACATGGCGCGTCAATCTCTCTCTCAGAGATGAGCACACACCCACACACGTGCCTTCCCCCCCCCCCTTCACGCTGAACCACAGGTACGTTGACGTTTGGCGAGGTCGAGAGTTTCGGCAGTCAGGAGCGTGTTCAATTAAGGGACGGAATGGCAACGCAGCCGAGCTGGAGGCGTGTTGTGGAGGGTGATCCACTTGTTACTCCTTGTCCCACGCGTCTCTAGTGCCTGTATGCGTGCGCGACGACGAGCTGCACTTTTCTCCTTATTTCTTTCTTCTCCGCTCCACTATCGATGTCGCTCCCTCTCTTCTAAACACCCCTTCCTCCGTCTTCTCCCCCCTCCCCCTCCTCCCCACCTCTCCCTGTGCGCTGCCCTGTCTTGTCTGCAACCATTGCTGGAAACCCGCATTGGTGTGTGCGCCTCTCCGAATGCGCTATAGGATGGGGAGAGGGTTACAGGGAAATGGAGGTGAAAGTGGTGGCGCATAATCATGTGGCGTTGGCCTCGTACGACTAAAAGAAGAAGCGCATATCGAGGGAGGGGGGGTTCCTGTACGTGTGCGTGTCTCTCTACCTCTGGTTGTATGTTGGGGGATGGCAAAGAGTGGGCATGCACCACTGGGCTCGCCATCTTTCCAATCACCGTCTTCATCTGGCCTCACGGACTGAGAGTTCCTTTCGCCATAGCAGGTCACAACTCCGTCAAGCTGCTGCAATCGATGGTATCCTTTCTACTTCCTGATTTCGAGGTTGAAAGTCTCATGGTGCGTACATGTGTACACCTCGGTGCTTGGGTACGAAGGCGAGGATGGAAGCTGAGAAGGGGGACGCAATGCATCCTTTCCCTCTCTACTCATACTTGATAGTCTCTCTCTTTTTCCTGTTGTCAGCAGGCCGTATGCCCTCTCCCATTCTTCACTCTTTCGTTTTCGTTTCTCTCCTCCTTGTCCATCGCCTCTCCCGCTCTCTCACACGCCGACCAAGTACATACCGGCTATGGCAAGACGGAGTGACGCGCCAAATCCTCGTTTCACATCCGGAGAGGGTGTGTATAGTGTTAAGGACTACCACCCGAAAGCGCGAGCGCGGCTGTGTCCGACGGTTCCGTGGATACGCTGTGTTGTCTGTGTGAATTGATAGATCACCTTGTTATTCTCTCTCTTCGCCTCGCTCGTTCATGTTGGATTCGTTGAGGCACCCCCCCCCACCCCACACACACACACACCCATACACTCTTTAGAACTTTGTGGAGAGGGGCATCTTTTCTGCCCCATCACGGTCATGGAAAACGCAGCTGGCACCGCATTTGATGCTGCAGAGGCTCACGGAGGCGCGGGAGGACAACGGCTTCTTTACCCCTCCGCCTCTACACTCAACCCCTCCTGCACTGTCGCTCTCCTGTCGACTGTGGCGGGCGTCAGGGCATATGAACTGATGATGGCATCCGAGCAACGAGGGGGGTCGATAGTGCAGCCACTGCACCCCCACCCTCCTTCAAACGGTGTGGTATCCTCTGAGCCCATCCCCGACGCTGCTGGCAGTGCCGACGGTGCTATCCCGCCCACCGCGCTCTGGCGTACTCCCGTATACACGGCAACGGTGGCTGGCGACAGCGCTCTTGTCGCTGTTGTGTTTCGAGCTCGTCCCCTAGTGTTTGTGCCATCCACGGTAGCCTTAACAGGAGTAGATGAAGAGCAGAGTCACGACGCTGGAGCCGCGCCACTGCCGAGCAGGAGGAACAACAGCGGTTATGACGCTGCTGCTTCGCTTGCTGGTGACGAGGAGCTGCGCGAGTCGCCCGCGCTAGCGGAAGATCCAGCAAACGTCTCATCCCTCGTAGCCGCCGAGGCCGAGTGTCGGCGCTATGTATACCTGTTTGATGCTATCAGGGACACTTGCCTTGCCGCCCTGCACTTCTGCGGGTCGCCGGTGCTGGCGCTTCGGGCAAACTCGTCAGTCCTCCTCGTGGCAGCTGTGGACCTCTTTCACCTCGTCGACCTCCGCACGTTGCGGTACATTCGGCAGCAAAGCATGTACAGACCGCTAAATCCACGTGGCGTGCTGGACCTCTCTGCTGCCGTGCCATCGCGGAAGGCGGGCGGTGACATATCGTACGCTGTCGCCTTCCCTCAATCTGCCCGCGGGTACCGTGGTGACGTTACGGTGCTGACGCTACATAGTGTACCACCTACATCACTCCGCCAAATGCAGGCAGGAGACGATGGCCGACCAGTTTCTGCGGCGTCCGCATCTGTCGACACTGGCAGAACCTCTACGGGCACCACAGCAGCGGGCGATGTGATCACGAGTAGTGCCTTTGGTACTGCCACGCCGCCCACGGAGCAGCGCACCATCCCAGCGCATCACCATGCGGTTGCACATCTGCGTTTCCGTCCAGATGGTCAGCTGCTGGCCACCGCCTCAGAGCTTGGCACCACCGTGAAGATATTTGATAGTGTTACTGGCGCATTGCTGGTAGCGCTACAGCGGGGCCATCGTCCCGCCGCGGTGCTCTCACTCGCGGTGCAGCAAGACGCGCATCGAGTCGCGGCACTCAGTGCCAATGGCACTCTACATGTTTTCGACTGCGCCGTCATTGTGCAGGCTTGGGAGTCAGCGAGAGTGACAAGCGTTTCTTCCCCGCTTCCTGCCCGCAGTGCACCTTCGCCTACGATGATTGGCGGTGCTGCAGGAGCGAGCAAAGTGCGAGCCGAGTGCAAACACAAGGTAACCTTAATGCCTCGCCCAGCTGCGAGCGCTAGTGCTTCCTTGGCGAAATCTACACACCGGCGACGGGGTAACAGCTTTATGGCAGCTGCAGCTGCGTCGTCTCGCGCAAACACTGCTGCCTCCTATGCAGAGGCCAGCAGTCCCACGCCAGGTGTGGGGGTAGCGGCCAACGACGGCTGGCTGCACTGTGAGACCGGTTTTGCCGCCGACGGGCAAACAGTCTGGGTGGTGCAAGTGCAGTCTACGGAAGCGCAGCTGCAACACGCTATTTCGATAGCGACGTCAAAGTCTGCGACGCAGTCGCCACGGCTCTGCGTAGGAAGCCTCGCGTGCTTCCCCTTGCCATCGCCTAACCGTTGCCGCTTCAGCGGCGCCATTTTGCCTACCGACAAAGGAGAAGAAAGATACCACTACGTCGTCGTGTAGCGAGCCCTGTATGTGTGTATGGATCATGGCGGCAGCCGTACCGCCATGCTGCGCTTCACCACTGTTTTCACCACTTGTCTCTGCTCCCTGCTCTGAGTATGTTGTATGTTTGTCGCTCTCGCGCTCTTTTTTCTCCCCTCTCTCGCTTACCTTCAATGTGCTTGCTCAGCTCCTTCCCACATTCACCTCGGGTACTAGTGCCTTTTCAAGCGTGCAATATACATCTCGAGTGTCTCGTTGACACCGCCGAGCAAGCAGTGCAGTCACAGCCCGTGCGCACGCCGACACTGCGAGCCACCCGCACTCGTTGTTGCTGTGAGCTGTGTGTGTGTAGTTGTTTGTTTGCTCGTTTCACGATGCTGGTGTGGTCGGTACAGCAGTGGCCCACTGCCGGGCTGGACTCGTGGCTGTACTTCTTCATGTGCTCATATGGAATTTCAGCGGCCCTCCAATGCTCCTCCCCCTCGCAATTGGCCATGTGTCGCCACGCAAGGGATGTGGAAGGAAGTGGACATACTCCGTTCTCTCTTCGCTATGTATATATATATATTCGCATCCTGCCCACGGTGCTGCGTCCTTCTCCCTTACTCCTCCTCTCTGTTGTGAAACCTAAGAAGGCAAACAAGCACACATCCAGCAGCGCCAGCGACAGTTCTCTCTCCACTGAAGTTGCAGCTGCTAGGATCGCCCTCCATCACCCGCCTCCTCTTCCTCCACACGCTTCTCCACTCAGCAGCTATCATCGCCCGCATTTCACTTCGTTTTTCCGTACCTTCCTCCTTCGCAAGAAATACACTCCTGCCTTACCATGCCCTACCCAACGACGTTTCGCGAGTGGCTGGCGAAGATCATCAGCTTCGACACGACGAGCCGCAACTCGAACTTGCCGATGGTGCAGTACGTGCGCGATTACCTGCAGTTTGTTGGTGTTGTGTCGACGTTTGTGTACAACCCAGAGAAGACGCACGCAAACCTCTGGGCAACGCTGCCAGGCGAGAACGGCGTGACCCAGGGCGGCATCGTGCTGTCGGGGCACACGGACGTTGTGCCAGTGGATGGGCAGAAGTGGGATAGCGACCCGTTTACGATGGTGGAGAAGGACGGCAAGCTGTTTGGCCGCGGAGCCTGCGACATGAAGGGCTTCCTGGCCGTTGTGCTTGCGCTGACGCCGCAGTTCTTGGCAATGAAGCGTGTGAAGCCCGTGCACTACGCCTTCTCGTTCGACGAGGAGGTGGGCTGCACAGGTGTGCCGTACCTGATCGAGCATCTAAAGGAGCGTGGGTTCAAGGCGGATGCGTGCCTCATCGGTGAGCCGACGGACATGAAAGTTTACGTTGGTTCCAAGGGCTTTGCGCAGTGGAACGTATCTGTGCAGGGCAAGGCGATCCACTCGTCGATGGCGCTGATGAACACGAGCTGCAATGCGATCGAGTACGCTGCGCAGATCATCACGAAGGTGCGCGAGATCGCGATAGATCTGCGCAAGAGCGGCCCCCATAACCCCGACTACGACTGTCCGTTCCCCTGCATCACGACCGCGCTGGTGAAGGGTGGCAATGCTGTGAACACTGTGCCTGCACAATGCGAATTTGTGGTCACTGTGCGCATCACGGACAACGAAACACCGAACGACATCGAGCGGCGCGTGCGTGCGTATGTGAACGACCACGTTCTACCTGCGATGCGTGAGGAGTACCCCGATGCTGAGGTGACAGTCACGCGTCCAGTGACCATGCCTGCCTTTAACGGTAAAGACGACGCTGCTGTGACGCAGAGGGCCTTGAAGCTCCGGAACGACAAGAAGACGTACAGGACGGGTGGTGGGACGGAGGGTGGTTACTTTGAAGACGTTCTGGGTGTTTCAACGGTGGTTGTGGGTCCGGGTCCTTGCGCAATGGCGCACCTGCCGAACGAGTACGTGCTTGTGGACCAGATGGAGAAGAGCACGGTGTTTACGATGGACATGGTGCGTCTCTACACGGACCCCAGCTACTGTGGTGCCGGCAATCTGTAAGAGGTGAAGAAGGCAATGACGCGGATCATTTTTTGCGCTCTCCGTAGCGCCCTCTCCGTTTTACTGCACTTTGGGGCTTGGCTGTCAAATGACCCTCCACCCCCCACTTCCTATATTCTGTTTTTTGCACCCCGAGGCCGAGGGGAAGAAGGGAGGGAGAAGAGAGCCACAGCCACGGGGTTGCTGCTTTTGGCGGTCGTGGTTTCCCACACGTGTGTGTGTGTGTGTGTGTGTAAATGTTTGTCTATATGTATGGCAAGGCGCAGCTGAGGCCGCACACAGACGTGCGCAGAGCACTTGTGCTCTTCCGTCGCCTTTGGTGTTGTCGCTCTCCTCCTCCTCCTCCCCTCCCCCTATTCGTCTTTTGTCTTTTCTCCTATATTCGCTAGGATGATGTGCCTCAGGTGATTCTTGCCTCTGCCTGGGCCTGTCTGTATGTGCGCGCGTGAGCCTGCGTTTCTTTTTGCGACTACTCTTCTCTCTCTAAACTGTTGTTGTTGTTGTGTACTCTCCTCGTTTCCCATCTCTCCTTTGCGCAATCATGGTTTCGCTTTTTTCTTTTCTAATCTGCGGAGGCGACGGCGTGTTGCCCAACCCCTCTTCTCGGGTGGTTCTCTGCTGAATTTAGGCGCTATATAATGTGCAAAAGGCGACGTCGACCGTTGCGGTTGTGTCTTCTGCGTGAGGCACGCGGCACGCCATGTGTGTATTCTTTCGCTCTCTGGTGCTCGTCTGCCCCACTCACTTCTGCTTTGCTTTCTTTGTGCGTTTTCCCTTTCCATTCCTTTCTTCGAAGGTCCCCCCGCCTATTTCTTGCTTGCCTCTTTGGGTGCTGTGATAGTCGCGGTGGTGCGTGTGGGTCAATTTGGAGCGCCCCCCCCCGGTGCCAATTTTTCTTCTCTTTTCCCTTTGCGGGGTTGAGGTTGCCTTCTCTGCCGGTCCTCCCTCTCTCTGTCCCCAGCCTCAACGATGGCCTCTAGGCCATTTGCTGGCGGTCGTTGGTGGCAAAGTCGTGTATGTGAAGGCGCCTCTGTCTACATTTTTGCTCACATTTGTCTGTTCCTTTGGGTTACTCTCTCTCTTCTCTCTCTCGTATCCTCATCAGTCACCTTAGGCGGGGCGGTCTTGCACCTGTGGTTCGCTCGTTGTGCTCAACCTCTGAACAGGACTTGAACGTTGGCGGCAGCGGCAGCATGAGCTGTGGATACTGGCGTGCGCGCGTGTCTGTGGAAGATAACAAAGGGGCCGCATAGCAGATGGTGCGCGGTGGTACCGAGACGATTAGTGCCCCTTCGACCTCTCTGCCAGCCCCACTTGGTTCTCCTTATTCAATTCAGCGTCGTTTCTCTTCGCTCCACCTCTGCAACGCCCTCTTACCTGCCATTTCCCCTCCCCCTTTTCCACTAAGCGCACTACTGTGGTCTTCTTGTCTCTCCTCTGTCCCCCGTTTACCTGTCTTTCTCTCTCCTTAGCCTTCTGTCTACTGGATCCAAGAAGGCGGGGATCATATTGATGAAAGCAACGAGAACAACGCTAACCAAACCGGCAAAGACACGGTCCATGACTGACCGGGGAAAGGTGGAGCAGATAGGGTGAAGACTGTGCTGAGACTAACGCACAGTCCCACAAGCACACGCGGGCGCGCGCGCACACACACACGTGAACTCAAAAAGGCTTAGCTGCTTCCGTTTCCAACTCGGCTTCGGTCTATTTCGATCCCTCCTCAGCATTGCCCTTTCTTGTCTCCCTCCATCTCCTCCCCGTCATTCCACCCGCGTCTGAGGCCACCTATTCACTGCAGCAATTCTACCACGGAGCTCGGTACTCAGAGAGGCGCCACTACAACACTGCCACCAACGCCTGCGCGCCGGTGTGTGTTGTTGTGGCCGCCCGCTTTCCCTCTTTTAAAACGTCGCGCGTGCGCTCGCCATCGCGCAAGCTGCAAGCCTCTCGTCACTCGCTCTGTCATTGCCCTCCCCTCCCCCTATTTTAGCCTTCCTCCTCACCTACACCATCGGAGAGACCCACGCCCGCCCACAGACCCGCTCCCTGGATCTCAGACCTCGTGCGTAAATACGCACGTGTGTAGCGGGATACACGCCTGCTGCCATCAACCACACACTAGTCGAAATCCATCTGCGTCGACGCGGGCTGCAACGCATGGCCTATGTCTGCTCGGCACTCACCCATTCGCGCACTTAGCGCTTTCAGCGACGAGGCGCTTGCTGATCGTGCTTCCGCATCGCGTTCGCCAGGACTGCATCGCTACCCTTGTCACACCCCTGCCACGCCGGGACTCGTGGGCTCGCCAGCGGCATCGAGTCTGTCGCCAGCAGCAGAGGGATCAGACGTAGGCCACAGCCCCATGCCAAGAGCACCATCCTCCACGAAAAGTAAAGATGTCCCTCGCCAGCATCACGACCAGCACCGTCATGATCGCAGCGGCGATCGGGGCAGCTTCATTATTCCGACTGCTAAGGGCAGTACAGCGGCTGGCCGTCCCGGTGGTACCGCGATGCGCGCTGAAGGCTCCTTGTTCTTCTCGGGTGCTTGGCAGACTCCGCGTTGCCAAACCGAAGTAGTTGCTGCGGACATCATCGGTCCATGTGCACTTCAGGCACCCTTTGCGCCACCTGGACTCCACACGCCACCCGCGGCACCTTCCCCTTTCCTGCCTTTCCCTTCTCCTCTTCCCTTGAGTCCTACGGCGAACTCACCCCTAGAGGCAGCAGTGCCTGCCACGTTGTCGGACTGCCTCTCGTCTTCACCCAAACCAATGCAGACCTCAAGCGAGGTAGCTGAGAGGTCGGCGTCGACCCCATCATCTCATTGTACAAGCGCACTGCACTCAGCAGCGCGACGCAGTGTGACTGTCGCGCTGGATCAGCACCCGCTGGCGAGTGCGCATACGGTGGTCGCAGCTGAGCCGAGGTGGGCTGATAGTCACGTGCTTCCTTTGTCTGCCACGACTGAAGAGGGAACTGATGACAGCTTCGACAAATGCCCTGCAACACTGCCCCTGGTGCGTGCACACGACACCGGGTCCGTAAGCCACGCTGCTGACGAGGAAATGAAGCTAATGGATGACTTCGGCAGCGGTGGGGGCATGACCTTTGCCTGCGTAGCAACCGCAGACGCGGCAGTAAGTGTCGTACGGGACACAGGTCCCACACCCGTGACGAAGATGCTGTGGTCGAGCTCGCAGCAACCTGTGACTGCTGGACACGGCAATAGCCCCGTCATCGTTTCCGTTCGACAAGTGAGCTCTGCTATCGGTAACGGTGTTTGTGTGCCGTACAGAAATAACAGCCGCGTGGGGCTGGCCACGGCGTCGACGTCGTCCTCTCTGCCCAACAACGAGAAGGCTGCGCAGCCAAAGCCGTACCCAGTTACTTCAGCAAGTAGCCTGCAGGACTGGTCGTCGCTGCCACGGCTCGGCTTCCCGGCCCCTCGTGATCCAGCTGTGGTGCATGCCGAAGCTGTTTCGCAGTCCGTCCGGGACAGGAAGGAACGCAAGCGAGAGGATAAGTGGAACCGTCGTTGCCGCGGCGTCTCGCTGCTGGCGAGCGCGTCGCCTGATGTAATTGTGAAGCTGCGCGCCGTAGCGCGGGAGTATGGAATTCCGCACCACCTACGCAGCGTCATGTGGCTCACCTTGACAGGCATGGCGCTCAAGGTAGACGAGAACGAGTACTTCTGCGCCAAGCTACTACGGCGCAACGGGTACGTGACGGGTTCGAATGCGGACGCCATCGCCGCTGACGTGCAGCGAACCTTTCCCGATCACCCTTACTTCTCTGACCAAGACGTAGGAACATACAAGCTGACCAACGTCCTGCACGCGCTATGCTGGCGTAACCCACTGCTGAGCTACTGCCAATCCTTCAACTTTCTGGCCGCTTTCCTGCTTCTCGTGCTGGATGACGAGGAGCGCGCTTTTTGGTTGCTCGTGCACATCTTTGAGGAGCTCTTGCCCAACGATTTCTATGGCGAAACGCTGTTGGGCGCCAACGTTGAGCAGGCTGTGCTGGAATACCTTGTTGAGAAGCAGCTGCCTCGCGTCGCCGCCAAGTTTCGCGAGGCAGGCTTGCAAGTGAAAGTGCTTGTTGCGAACTGGATCATGTCCTTGTTTGTGAACGTGTTCCCAATCGAGACGACGCTGCATGTGTGGGACTACGTCTTTTGCCGCACGCCAAGCCCTGGAGAACGCACCCCTGCACACCTCGAAATCACACTCGCCACGTTAAAGTATCTCGATGACGCGAGCCTCCTCAGCAGTGGCGATGCCGGCGAGCTTCTCGTTTCCCTACGCAAGCACACGGCCTGCCTCTTCGACGCGGAAGCGCTGGTTCGCCTGGCCCAGTCGATGACCATCGCACCAGCGCAGTTACACCAACTGCGCCGGCAATGCAAGCCAGCAGTGGTGCAGCAGATGAAAGCGCGAGAGCAGGCTCGCGTGGTGCAGCAGGAGCGCCGCGTCGCGCAGGAGCTGCGCTCTGTACGTCAGAAGGCGCTGACTTCTGCCAATGACCTCTGAGTGTTGTTGTTGTTTGTGCGCTTTCGTTTTTCTTTCCACGTACGCGTACGTGCGTGTGTGTGTGTGTGTGTGTCATTTTTTTGTGGTTGCATCCTTTGTCTGCTCTGAAGCAGCACACGCGACCGCTCTTGCACCGCACTTTCGTGTGGATGTGTGCGCCTGCGTGTGTCTAATGAGATGTACAAGGCGTGCCTACCAGACTGTTTATCTGCTTTCCTTCTTTGGCTTTACTCCAGCTAGAGTTCTCCCTTCCACTCCACCTCTACCACCACCCCTTTCGATTCATCGCCAACGCCACCACCTCTCCGCTTTGTGCTACACCTCCTTCCTTCTCTCTCTCTCTTTCTCTTGTTCGCGACGTCGCGTTGGATGACGCCGTACATGTGGTTTTTTTTCCTCGTTGGTGGAGTGACTTTTACATCTCGGGACTCTCTGGGTGTCGCCAGAATCCGTGGCTGCTCCATCCCCCACCCCCAACCCACCCACCCATTCATTTCGCTTACTTGTGTTTATCCTGCCATGAAGCCGGCAGCGGGGAGGGGGGTGTTGTGGGGACGAGGGAAAAAGATGGTTTGGCTCTTTCGCTCCTTTGGGGAGTAAGCGTACTCCTGGTGGCGACCCCAGCCTCTCCTACCCTCTTCCCCTTCACCGGCGTCATGCTTGACAGCGCAAGGCTGGGCCACCTGTTCACGGCACGTGAGTTTCAAAGGGAGACACCCCCACCCCCACATATGCCCACATGCCCACACAAACATGCTCACACGCGAAGAGAGGATACTGCTGAATGCGTGAAGTGGCCAGTGCACAATGATGGAGACCACTGCGCCACAACATCGCTCCCCCCCCCTCCTTTCCACCCTATCCTCTGTCCTCCAATCCTCGCAGCGGCACATCGCCATTGATGTGGAAATGTGCAAGCGCGAGACAATCATGCGGCAGCGGACAGCGAAGTCAGCAGAGCGTGGTAGTGGTGGTATTCGATCGATGCCCCGATTTGTTGTTGCTGCTGCCATACCCCGCCATTCACGCCGGCATTCGTCTAAGCAATTCGCTTTTATGGCCACCTGGCAAAGCGGCGGACGGTACCCTTCTTTTTGCTGCGCCGTTTGTGTGCGTGTGCGTACACCAGCACCACCTCCCTCCCTCTGGCACCCCACCCCACTGACTCTTTCCCTTACCCCCTCACTCTTACCTTGTCTCCCTTTTTTACTTTACACGGTACCCTCTTTCTCGTTCAGGATACTCTGCGCTGCGCTGCCGTCAACTCGGTAGCAAAGGGGGGAGGGCATAAACATGGTTGGTCGACATGCCAGTGCCAGGGGACGTGGTGGTGCTGTCTCGCTGGCTAAACGTGCTGCTACCCAATGTGGAAAAATCAGTGGACAGTCCATGGCTGCGGCTACTGACACCACCAGTGAGTCACTCTCTGCGCTTGTGCACGGTGAGCGCAGCCATCGACGCGGCATCGCCTCTGTCGCCGCCGTTGCTTCTCCGGGAGCAAGCACCGAGGAGGAGGTGACACTCGTTTACCGTAAGCCACGCACGCAGCACGCGAGGCGATTAATCAACGCCGATGGGTTGGTACAAGCGACTGTTCCAGCCAACTATGCAGGGGCAGCACTGAGCACAACCGCGGCTACCTCTGCGGCTGTTAGCACGCCAGAGCGAGAGGTGCTTGCATTCTGGCATCGTGCGTGCGGCGACGCCAACCGCACCGTCGCTCTCTCGAACTGCGGCGTGTCGGATGTGGCGTGGCAGTCTGTAAACAGCGCTGGTGCGTGCCGGCTGTCCCAGTCGCAGCTCCTCTACTGCAGTGGCGACCGCATGGAAACCGCTAGGCGTGCTCTACACAACTTGAACGATCTTCTCTACACCCCAGCTGATACAAGCACGGCGTCCGGTGCGCCCTGCGTCGGCTATCCTTGTTGGGTGCGCCCAGAGCAGTACGCGGCGGTGGTGGCGCTGGCACGAGTTTGCGAGGCTGCCGTGCCCTTGCAGCTTCCGTCGTTGCTACGCCTGTCTGCGTGTCCTGCTACCACGTTTCAGCAGAGTTGCCCGCGCTCAGAAGGAAAGGAAAGCACCACAAGTCGTAGAACGTCTCTCGTGTGGACCCTCCCTATCGACGCTGCCGGTGCCATGCCTAGATATTCGTGGACTGCCTCGTCAGATGCCACCACCAGCGCACCTGCGACCACTCGAGGCCCAGGAGCCGTAGCGGCAGCACATGAGATTGGGGCGACCACGATTGATCTGGTTCCCTCGCCAGTGCTGCTCGCCGACGTGCAAAAGCGTCTTGGGTATATCCGGCGACTCCACCAGCTTCAAGTCGCATATGGCGCACTTATCCCAGCATTTCGCGCCGCGACGACTGTTACAGAGCTGCAACAGGTCGTCTTCACGCACGACGTAGCGGCATGCCAGACGCTAGGTCGCATGTACCAAGCTTGGAGGACTAGACACCACCACGCGGCGTTCGTGGCAGCTCGCTCAGAGTACGGGCACCGCTCGCTCCAGAACACGGCCGAGGTGAATGAGGTGCTACCTTGCTTCCTCGGCAATCCGCTCCTCTTGGACACCCTGCTCCCGTTTGTCGGCATCACAGCTCGCTACCCGCAGGAGGAGAAGCTCTTGCAGAACTTTGTTGCGACGTTGAGGGACATGACAACAATAGAGACGGCATTGTGGGGCCCTGTGGCGGCCATGTCATCGTGGCGGTGCACCGACGGTCTTTACGTGGTGCACCACGCCTCTCGCGTGCACGTCCTGCGGAGACTCCTGAACGCGGCACAGTTCTACGGCCTCCCCCTCTTTTTACGTTCTATCCGTGCGATGGCGGGCAGCCACGTCGGCATTGCTGTTCCGTCCACTGCGAGGGATGGAGGGTGGCAGCGCACGGCTGCACTAAAACGAGCGCAGAGCCTCTACGCCGACCAGTTCTTCCTCACCCCTGACAACCTTGATCCGGATCTCTTCGCACAGCCGGACCCGATGCAGGCCCAGCTGGTGCAGGAGGAGCTTGTCACGCTCCAGCGCACGCACTGCGCCTTCTGCCTTGTTGTCGGGGAGGCAGACGAGGTGCTGACGCTTATGCACCGGCACCTGCGCTACGTCGGCGGCTCATGGCAGTGCTGCGTAAAGAAGGAGGAGGGGGAGGAGCCGTCGGTGTCGCTATCGAGGGTAAAGGCGGAGATGCAGGATGACGGAGATCGAGCCGACGCGAGTGTGGTAGCGACCGGGTTTAGTATCAAGGATGCTGATGAAACTGGCACGGCAAGCACCACAGCACCCGGGCTTGCCCCGCTTCCTCCTCGTGCTCCCACAGACCCGCTATGCCACTACGTCATTCGCACAGTGGATGCCGCGCGGCGTCATCAGCAGGTGAAAGCGTCGTCTGCTGAACCTACCACTGCCCCAGCCCTACCCTTCAGCCATGTGCAGTGGATCAAGCATGGAAGCGCTAATCGTTGGTCGCCGAATGCGCACTACTACGGCCTTGCGTATATGGTGGTGCTGGAGACGGCGGAAGAGTTGGCAACGGAGGACGGCGGCATACTCGCGACGGAAGGACTTCTGTGGGAAGCGGATATCGCGATGAATTCGGCGACCGACACCTCCGCACTACGCAAGGTTCGGGTGCCGGCGTACTGCGTGAATGCAGTCCTAGAACTGTGGCGCACGTAGGCGAAGGTAGAACAAAAAGAAAAAACACACAGGCTCGGAGGGAAGGCGCACTGGTGTGTCTGTGTAACTCGACACCTCTCTTTCGAAGCATCTGACTCGCACAATGCAAACAGAGAGAGAGAGAGACGATGATGCAGACGCGGCCCCCGGGTGTTCCTGCAACGCACCGCCCCCCCCCCCCCTGCCCCCTGCCCTATTTCATGTTCTCTGCGTAGCAGAGTCACGCAGGGCGGAAGAAGCGATGATAGAAATGTCTCCTTTTCTTTGGTCATACACACCTACATGCGTCGACACGGACTCGCACCCACAGAAGCACGCCTGGCATGGGAGGGGGGAGTGAGACAGGGACAGAGTGGGCGCACAGCAAGTCAAAAGTCTACAGATCAAGTGGAAACCGTAGGATGCACAGTGAACGCTCCACTTTGCTGCTCAACGTGGCCCTGATGTTCGTTACTTTGTTCCTTCTTCACGCCTTCTTGGTGGCCTTGCTCGCCTCCGGCTACGCGTCTGTGCAGACGACCGCCTTTTTGGCGGGCACACGGTATCACAGGCCCGTCATGCGTTCCCCGCACGCACTGAGGAACACCAACAATGTGACGAGTCATGTCCATTCTGTGCGCTGCTGTGTTGCTCTCAGTGAAGCAGCGATACAGTGGTTGGCACTGCTGCACACTGCTGGCGATGCCACTCACGCTGTGGTCACCGACGTTTGTGTATGCGTGGATCTTTTTCTCCGTGCCGCCGGCTGTTTCTTTGTCATGCAGGTGCACCTCTTTTTTGCTCTCTTCCCACCCAACCGTTCCCCCCTCTCCTCGCTTACTTCTCGCGCATCTCCCTACGGCTACCACCACCGGTTCGCACACAGAAAAGAAAACCGCAGCACGGAGGCACGCTCTTGTAGCCATGCAGTGCACCTCCCGCCTCCTAGGCGGCTACATGATGTACCATCGCAAGTCGATGAGTACGATGCGCTACAGCAAGTGGAAGGGTGCACGCGGTGGGCTTAGCCACTTCTACAATCGCACGGCCATGATAGAGGAGGTCCCGGCGAATGTGCCGGTCTCTATTGTGGACCGGGGCATGATGGCCTACGTGCATCGCTCTCGCCTGCGTCACTTTCAGCTTTTCCGGTCGTACCAGCAGAAGTCGAACACGACGGAGTGCAAGTTGCGCGAAGGTGAATTCCTCCGTCGCCGCTGGCATCGGCAGCTGCAGAAGTCCTTCATTGCCTTTATGCAGTTCAAGACAATGAAGGTGCTGGAGGAACAAGCGAAGCTGGTCTCGCAGTATGGGCAGGCGTCCGTGAACGCTGCCCTTGGCGACCCGCAGGCCGCAGCAGGCAATGCGACGCAGGAATACAAGTACAAACTACTTCATCGCCAAGTGCAGTCGCTGCCCAGGATTCAGCTCGTGCCGAAGCACGTGGCCACAATGAAGCAAATTCACAACGACCGCTTCAACTACCGCTGGCGCGTCAACTAGGCCCGCCCCTTTTGCCTTCGGCCAGGCTGACGTCGGAGCAGCATCCGCGCCTGCATCTCTGTGTACGTGAATACTTTTGTTGCTCATTTCATCGACGCGGTGCCGTCTGGATGATGTGGTGGCATTCCAGTGTTTCTCTCATCCTGTTAACCTTTGCGTCTCGTCCTTTACGCTGAAGCGCGCTCCGCTCCGTACCTGTCTGTGGGGCCACGTATGCTCGCGTAGCGAGGGTCTCTCTCGATCTTGGACGCTTTCTGCTCTGCCGCGCTGTGGCAACATTAGCTTTCCTTACCTTCTCGCATGCTCTTCTCACCCTTTCTGTCTTCCCTCCCTGATGAGGGCACCACGCCTCAGTACGTGGTGTCCACGGGGTCCAGTGCCGCCACTCGGTGTGGGGAAGTCAAGCAACCCCCCACCCCCCTCCGTCCCTGCCGGTGCCGACCCACTTCTGGCGGTGACAGGGCCCAGTGCCTACGACGTGGGGAGGGGCCAGAGCGATGTATCGCTCGTGGTGCCGGCGGTCAGGGTCCGGGCGGCGTTGCATTGGAGCGGCCTGCGACGGTGAGGTCGTTTGTGCCGCCCATATGACGGGTGAGGTGTCAGGGTGGCGCGAACGCGTCTCACCCGGCCCACGCCGAGGTGGATGCACCAGGTGGCGACCGGCATGAGGGGCGTGGCTGTGAGGCGGCGTCCTGCGGGGCAGGGTGTGTGTGGGCCGCGTGTGAGCCACGGGGCGTGCGCCGATGACGCAGCGGGCGCATTGCTGTAGCGCGTGCCTACAACCGCTTCGCAGCCCGCGATGGACGCGTGACGGGCGGTGGCGGTGGAGCAAATATGGAGACATACTCTGCGGCAGCAATTGAACATGTTGGAAGCGAACACCGAAAAAGAAAACGAGGCTTGAGCTGGGATGCAGTGGAGGAGGCAGTGATGTGTACTCCTGCAGTGGCGAACGTGGGGCGGTGATGCTACGCGCCTTTCTCGTTCTTTCTGTGTGTCTGTGCGTGTGTGTGTGTTCCGAGCTGATCCGGTGAAGAAGGATGCGGAGTAGAAACAAGCGGCGGAGTGGACAAGAAACGAAGGGCTCCTTGGGCCGGTGGTTTTCACTGTGTACCCCCTCTGACGTCGCACCCTCGGCCCATTCGATGTCTGTGCCGGTTCTACTTGTGGAAATCAATGAGATGATCCACAGTACAAGTGGAAGAAGGCTCCTCAACGTCGACCGACAGGTTTTCTCATGTCTTCTCTACGGAGGCGTGCTGCTTCTCCCTCAAGCTGTTAGAGAGGGTCATGAGCGCATAAACGCTGGAAAGACGGATGGAAACTTGAGGACGAGAAAGGCGCTGTTCGTGCTGACTTCCTCTCCTCCTACTTCCCTGGAGGACCCTCCATCTCCATGCCCCCCCCCCCACCACCACCTCCCTCGTCGAGACCTCGATGCTGCTCTTCGCATCTCTTTAGTCTTGCCTCTCATTTCTCTCTCCGCCCTTCTCTTTTCCAGTCCTTTACCATCAGAAGGAAAAGGAGGTGTGAAGACGAGCAAAAGTGCTCTCCACCGTGGCGAGTCGATCCGGCTAGTTTGCGGGCGCAGCATCTTCCTCCTCTTCGTACTCCTCCTCTCTTCCCCACCCCCTGCCGCTCCACCTTTCTCGCACCGAGAAAGGTGGACATCACGGAGAAGAACGCCTCGAGGCTTGCTGACGTCGATTAACGCATCTGCCCAGACCTCTCTGTGTGTGGTGCATCTTTGTGTCTTTTATAGTGCCTTGGCGCAACGGGCTCTTTCGTACTCCCCTCTCTCCCCACCACCACCACCACCACCCAATGGAGAACAAGTGCGATGGCAGCTCGTTGCCCTCGCACACTGTGCTCAGGGCGCACGAGGTGATTGCGGCAGGGCGTGCGGAAAACATACTGCAGGCCCCGTCGCCAATCTACACCGCCATCTTTGTGGATGCTCATCACGTACTTATAGGAGCCGGTGGCGGCGGCCGGCGCTTTGGCATGCCGAACATTGCCCTGCTGCTGCATGTGCAGTCGCTGAGCCGCGCGTCGACGACGGACCCTACCACCAGGGAATCCGCTACGTCCTCGCCGCCAGCAGCAGCCGCGCTGCCAGTGTGGAGCTTCGCGGCGGCGCTGGATCTAGGCCCAGACGACATTCCGTGGTGCACCTCATCCTTTCTTCCATTCGAGGCGAGTACAGAGGACGGAAAAGCACGCAGCGGTGCGTCCACCGAGCCGGCAGCGCTGAACTGGTCTGATACCCAGCGGCGCGTCCTCGACGGCCTCGTCGGGTTTGTCGCGCTAAGCACGATGAAATCTTTCTTGCTTCTCGGTGTTTATCGCGGCCCCGAGCCATCGACTTCCCAACCCACAAAATTCTCTGTATCCTCTACACCCAACGTACCTGCCAGCACCAGTGCAGATGCGGACTCGCGCCGCTACCTGCGCCAGCTGGCCCGCATTGAAGTGCCGAGTGATGCAAATAACCCTGACAAGAAGCCCATCGCGCTAGCTCAAAATCTGGTACTTGTCTCACACGATGACAAAGGTGTGCTCCTGTTCGCTCTTATTGATCTCGTACCGGACAGCTTTGAGGATGAGGACGTCGACGCGTACACAATCAGGCATGCTGACCAGATTGTGAGCGGTGTTTCTGGCGCAGCTCTGCAGCGACGCGTGCCGCGCGTGCGAACCGAGGCCACCCCTGTGGCTTTATGGCAGCTGCCTGCGCGTGTAAATGATCTGAGCGCGAATCGAGTGTGCATGGTGCAAGCCGACATGAGCAACGGAGCATCATCGTCGTCGTCGCAGCCCTGTAAGGCACACCTGCAAGAGCACCTCGTTCTTGCCGCCTTACTACTCGACAAGACGCTGGTGCTGAGCACCGTACGCCTGCGGCGCCGCTACACTCGCTCGCGTAGTCGCAAGCCGTCTGCCATTCGAGAAGAAACCATCACTGAAAAGGCACAGACAGAAGCCAAGTCGGACACTGTGGTGACCGCCACAGTGAGTACTGCGTTGACCTTGGCAGAGCATTTACTTCCGCTGCCCTTCAAGCTACTGACCTCCTCTCTTCGACTGGTGCGTCTCTTCGGCTGGAGCGACATCGACGCCGCCCAGCAGGCGGACATGCGGCGACGCCTCACGTGGCAGTCTCTGCAAGCAGGTGGAACAGCAACGCACGGCCCGCTGTGCAGCATCATGGTAGTGGCCTACAACAACTCAGCGAACGAGTCGTATATTATCCACGGTTCAGTGGAGGTCATGCCACTGACGTCGTCCCTCTTATCCTTCTCTACAGCGGATAGCACCAGATCGCTGGATTTGAAGGTGCAATGGGCGCGAGAGGACCCAGCCCCGGTGCTGAGCGACGCCATCACGTCGCTGGCTGTTTGCACAGATGGACCCCCACCCGAGTATGCCGCCCGTGTTTCATCGAACCCGCTGGGCGCTGCTGTTCCCACCCACTGGATTGCTGGGACGGTTGAGGGCTGTGTCGCGTCTCTGCGTCTGAGCCACGATCGCTCGCAGTTGCCTCACTGGCAAGCGGAACAGGTTCGCCCTTCACCAAACAAATCTCTGGCGCGGCGCTACCCGGCACTGCACAAGGATCCTGTCTCATGTGTGGCCGTCTCCTCTGAGAACGACGTGGTAAGTGCCGACATTGCGCAAAATGTAGCACTGACCACACTGCCGTACACCGTGCCGTGTAGTTCCTCTTCGCCGAGATCGCCATCGTCCAAGGCACTGAGCGACAACGTTATTGTGCTGCCCCGATCGACGTTTTCCTCCTCCTTGTTTCCTCCATCAAGAGTGGTGGGTGGTGGGTTTCTGGCAATCCTGTCGGGCGAACTCGCCAATGCCCTGCCGTCGCTGCACGTTGCCTGGTTCCTTCTCATCCCGCTAGTTCTGGCGCTGACAAGCGCGATCATTAGCATGAGACCGGTGAAGTAGGGGCTTCGAGGACCCTCACCTGCGCCTCTTCCTTTCTTTCCTTCTTTTTCTTTCGTGTGCGCGCCGTTTTGCGGCTCGCGCTTGTGCCCAACTCACAAGTGTCGTAAAGCAGACAAAGACAAACCGGTCCGAGCGCAAAAAAGGGGGAGAGAAACTACGATGCACCTAAGAGATCGCGTGATCTCGAGTTGACCCCAGTCTAGAAGCAACACTAATGAGAAGAGGTAGGAGGAGAGACAGAGGGAGGCACATACCCGTAGGAAAGGTGCACTCGCCACCGTGGTATGTCTTTGGCATCTTGTATGCAAGAACGCGGGATGCAGGTTACGCGAGGTTCTTCCCCCCCCCCTCCTCCCCCAACTCGCACTCTCGCATGACTCCAGTCGAAGATTCCTTCTCGCCGTCCACTCCCCTATCCTCCTCACACGCGGCCTTACTTTTTTTTGGCCCGCCTTCCTGACCGCATATGGGGGGTCATCCCTCATCTCTTTCCCACATTCTTCACCTCTACCACTCAACGACGCCATCATGTGCATGCGTCTCTCATAATTAATGTGTACCCCGCCGGCCCGCCCGTCTCCCCTCCCCTCCATTCTCCTCTTTCTTCTCGTGCGCCTCTTTGAGCTGTTTTCCACCAACCCCACCTCCCACCCCACTACGTGTATGCACAGCCTCGATGTTGTGCAGCTTATGGCTGTGTGTTCTTCCCATTTTTCTTTCTCGCTCTTCCTCTGCTCTGTACTCACTCTCTCTTCTACTAAAAACACCGGCACCCTTCTTTGATCCCTCATCATCATCACAGAGCAGCGAGCAAAACAAATCCAAAGGTTAGGGGAAACCGACTCGGCCCGTCCCCTCCCCTACCCACCGGTCAACCCGCTGCCCAAACACACTGAGCGAACCGAAAGTACTGTTTTTCCTTCATCTTTTTTTTTCTTGGGACGCTTGCAGCTGCTTTTCCGTTGTAGACGCCACCCGCTCGCCCCTCTCCTCGCTCTCTCCCCCCACCCCCTACTCATAAATCAGCCAACGGCCCGCCAGCACTGCCCTGCGACTGCTGCGTTTCCTTTTTGGGGGGTGTTCTTCTCTTTCAGTTTCGCTCTAGCACGTCTTCGTCTCCCTCTCTTTGTCTGCGACGAGGGAAGAAAATACGGTAAAAACGAAAGCCTCTCCTCCACCCCCACCTCGCCTCTGCTTGGTTTTGCTTTTTTGTGCCTTTTCTCTGTCTCGCACGCCCCCCCCCCTCCCCACTCTCCTCCCCCCAACACGTCTCTCTTTGGTTTCCGGAAGAGGAAATACCGCAGAGAAGAAGCCGAGTACTGCCCTCCTCTTCTTCTTTTGTTCGGCTTGCGTACTCGCCTCTTCGTCTCTCGCAGTGTGTGTGTGTGTGTGAGTGTGGGTGTCTCACTCTATCACTCTCCTCCCTTTTCTGCGCATATTCCACACTTCAAAAACCCCCACCCCCTGCCCTACGTACAGATACACCCGCTCACATAATCGCGTGTGGCAGCGAAAATGATCACGGAAGAGAACTACTGTATCAGCGAGATCACTCGCTTTCTCATCCTCTTAGGAGGTCTATGCGCTAGTGTGTGCATTTCCACCATGTACGGCTTCAACATTCTCAGCAACAAGATGGTGGAGCTGTTCAACTTAAGCAGCTCTGACCTGACAACCATCACCACCGTAGGCATTGTGGTTGGCTTTGCAACCTTCCCCTGTGGTGTGTGGCTCGACTACGCTGGTCCTGTTCCCATCCTTATCTTCGCCACAACGCTCACTACACTGGGTGTCCTCCTCTACGCCCTTGCCTTCAACGGCAACATCAAGGGTAGCGTTACCACGCTCGCCGTCTTCTGCGCCATCATGAACCTTGGCTGCTCCTCCTTCGATACAGGCTCACTGATGGCCGTGCTTGGCAGCTTTCCGCTGACGAAGGGCCCCGTTGTGGCCATCATGAAGACCTTTACTGGTCTCGGTGCTTCCATCCTGGCCCTCATCAACTACAGCTTCTTCCGAAATAGCGATGCACACTACATGTTCTTCATGACGGGTCTCATCGTCTTTATGGGCATTGTTGCGATCGTCTTCATTCGCTTCCCTCCCTACCACATTCTTGATGGCGAGAAAACCCGCGTGCCGCAGCAGGTGCAGGCGCGCCGCCGCCTGACGGAACGGGCTTACCTGACGCAGTACCCGCCGATGACTCGGTTCTACCTCGGCTTTGGTATCATTGTTTCCCTTGTCGTGTACCTGACGGCGCAGTCGTTCTCTGTAGCCTACGCGAACCCGAGCGACTCGGCGCGCATGGGTAACACAGTTGCAATCATAGTGCTTGTGCTCTCCCTGGGACTCATGGCGGCCCCATTTCCGTTTCTAGGCGGGATGGACAAGGAGGCGAGCAAGGAGTACCCCAATTACTCGCAGGACGCGGGGATAGGCTTCGAGAACGAGTGTGATAAGCGTGTGCTGAAGCCTGCGGCTGACAACACAACTCAAGCTGAGAACACGCCGGCAAATGTGTATGAGTCACAGAAGCCCTGCGACGAGCGCGCGGATGCCAGTCGCCCAGAGGCCTGCTGGAGGGCCGCATCCCAAGTTATCGTGGTCGCAGAGAAAGTGGTAGTGGAAAAAAAGCTTCCCCGGAACAACTACTACGATCAAGATCCAAAGTACGATACGACCTTCTGGCAGAGCCTCAAGCAACCCGATATCTGGCTGTGCTGTTGGAATGCACTGGCGACCTGGGGCTGCGGCATGGTCGTGGCTTTCAACTCTGCACAGATCTACCGCGCCTTGGCAAACGACGTCTACGAGTCCAAGGTGAATACCATGTACTCTGCCATCATCAGCGTGGCGAGTGCGCTGGGCCGCCTGACCATGGGTGTGCTAGAGTTTATCCTGAGCCGCCAGCCGTCCGAGACGCGGCCGGTCATCACCATCGCTTATCCCGTGTCTTCCATCTGCATGGTGATCGGCCTCATCTTCTTGCTCGCCCTTCCACTGGAGTCAAAGGCCATTGTCATTGGCTTCTTCTTTAGCTCCTTCGGCAACGGCTTCAGCTGGGCCTGCACGGCTCTGACAGTGCATTCTGTCTTCGCCAAGGACATTGGCAAGCACTACAACTTCATGTACGTCGGTGCCTTCATTGCAGTCATTGCGCTGAATCGCTTTGGCTACGGTGAGAATTACGATCGCCAGGCAAAGTTGAACCGTGATGCCGACTTGGCTGCTGGCAGGACGCCCATCTATCCACGCTGCGCCGGGAAGAAGTGCGTGGCCAACAGCATGGTCATTCTACTGTGCGTCAACGCGACGGCAATTGTGGGCAGCACGTGGCTCCACCTGCGCTACCGCAGGTTCGTCCTCAAGCGCCGCGTTGAGTGTACTGTGGAACTAGAGAATTGCCGCCTTGATGTGCAGCAGGCAGAGAATGTGCAGCCGGGGTTGAACTCGGTGAATATGTGTAGCGAAACACATTAGCATATTTTTGTGTTCCCCTTGCTCGCTTGCTCCCTCGTCCTCTCTCGCACTGAAATCTGTGGATGGACACTCTTTATCGACTTCGGTCTCCCTTGTTCTTCGCTCTCTTTTTGATGTAGCGTGCCCTTAGGACCCTTTTCGTGCGTTGGTGCCGTTGCTCGGGTAGCTCCCCCCACCCCTGTGTGTGGGCGTGGGGGGAAGAGGGGGGGTCTGCTGCGTTCCTCGCCTTTTATGCTGTTGCTTCACAGCTTAAGCTAGGGCGAATGATACGCACATAAGCGATGCGTATTCACGCGTGCGCAGGAGAGATCGAAGGGACCAACCAACCAACCCCAATAGAAAAGGAAAGCGATACAAAGTGTGAAGGCGCGAACGGAGTCGAAGGAGAGGCGGGTGTCGCATGACCACTACGGGAGGATTGAGAAGGGCAGCTTTAGGCTAGGATTATCTCTTGAATTGGTCTCTTCTCAAGGCTTGTGTGTTGCTCTGCTCGTGGACGCTTCTTCTTCTACTTGCTTGCTTTTTCTTTTTTCCTCCCACTCGCTGTTCTCATGTCGGACTTGCTATATCTGCCTCGCTTGCACCTCGCGGCTCTTCTTACGATAGACGCTCCAGGCACTCACCCACACATGTGCGGAAGCCAACGAATAGAGCGAGGGGAGAACCTACTGGACAACTTTCGTGTCACACCACAGAGATGCATGGAGTTCATTCCCTTCTCTCTCTCTCGCTGTTGACTTTACTGTTCGTCGAGATGTGGGCATTTTTCGTGTGACTTTGCGCCTCTGTGTCTGCTTGTATTCCTCCCCCCCCTCTCTCTCTCTCTCTCTCTTGCACAACGCCTTGCTGATTTTTCTTTCATTTTTTTCGTATCCACTGCTGCACCCCATCTTTTAGTTTGCCTTTTAAAGCCATCTTCCTCACTTACTTCAGGATATTCACACACACACACACACACACACCTTTTTCTCTTCTGATGTTGGTGCTTCTTTTTTTTTTTTGAGGGGGGAGGGAGGGTATTGACAGTGTGTGTGTGTGAAGTGTAGCTTCTCTCTCTGCTATTGCGCGCCTCTGATGACATCCACTTGATATTCTTACGTTGTACTCTTTTCTGTCTTTCGAGATTCTCACCATCCGCAACGAGGTACGATGCGAGGCGTCTGTGTGTGGGGGGGGGGTGTTGCCTCTGTATCATTTCCACTCTGTGGCTCATCTCGGCTCACACACGCACACCAGCACACACGAAAACATATATGTTGGTCACTCATGCTTTTTTTTTCATCACTTTTGCAGGTGTGTGTGTGTGTGTTTGCCTTTTCGGAGAGAAACTTCTCTACCTTCACATTTCCGTACCCCGCCCCGCTGTGCTTGTCAGCCATGGGGAGGCATCACTTTTTTTTCCGTCATCGGGTGGCATCGATGCGCTTGCCGTGATGGTGTTCACTGGGTGCGTACACGCGTGCCTTCCTTGGCGGTGTCTCGTTATTTTTTGCTTGTTTGCTGTTCATTTGTCGTCTCACCGTCTTTTTTCAGCCGTAGCCTTCGTCTTGCTGTTGTTGGGCTGGTGGCCATGGGCGTTAGCCAGCGCTCCCCCCCTCCAATCCCTATTCTCTCTCTTAGTCGTTTCAACTTCGTTTGCTACTTTGCCGTTCTCCTTAGCTTTTTTGTCCGCTCACGGCGGCGGTACCTTCACTTCCTCCGATGGATGTTGACGCCAGTGCAAAACGCAAGATCAACAACAACAGCAGCAGAAAAGAAAAGAAAATGGACACGAGAATGAAGGAAAGCCGCGAGGAAACGCTACGGTGCATGCTTGGCCTGGCATTCGAAGAACTGATCACATCACTTCTGGGAAACAACGGCGCTAGAATTGGTGCGCGTGCACATCTACGTGGAGTGAAAAGAAAGCGAGAAGAACTCTGTTCCCTCATTTTTCTCGTCTTCACACTCAAAGAAGCCGCTCTTAACCACACTTCGGCGATGCGGGGGGACTTGGCAAGAACTCGCGAGGTTTTTTTGGTTTGTTCTCCTTTGATGTTGGACCATCCCTGAAGACAACCAAGCCTGCTGGAATATGCAAAGTCATTCACAGGCAGAAATTAGAAGGAAAGAAGGAGTGGAGACACTTCATGAAGCGACCAGTGCAGGTGCGAAAGGAGTCGGGCCCGAAAAAGGCACTCACCAGGAGCGTACTCTCGTAGGCGCCGATTGATGCCGCGCGCACGACGCCCATGCGGAAGTGCGAACCGAGACGGTGTGTGTGTCTTGCGGAATGGTAGTGCCACCAAACTCACTCCCCTTCTCTAACAACGCAGAGCGTGAATAAAAAAGCACCTCTGTGTCCTCCATGACTCATCTCGTGTTCTTTCCACTCGTCCTCGCTCTTTTCCTTCCTCGCTCTTGCCTCGTTTTCTCCGACGGCACCCCTCCGCCGTATATGGACATCAGCACGTGCGCATGTCGCGGCAGTGTCTTGTCCCCCCCCTCCCCTCACGATCTTGGTTCTTCCTTCACACCCTCCCCAGCTCTTCTTCTCACTTTTTTTTCCTGTAGTTGGCACCTGAACTCGTATTTGTTTGATCTACTTGCTGTTTTTCTTCCTTTCATTCCGCCCCCCCCCCCTCTCCTCCTCTTCCTCCTCCTCTCGCCCCTCGGAGTGTTTATTGTTGGGGTTACGGTCTGCCTTTGGTCACCCTTCGTTGCCGTGGCAGATACCACCACCTTCATCTCCTTCTCCTATTCCACCTCCCCTCCCCCTTTATTTTAGGTTCTCTCCTGCAGCGCCCTCGCTTCGTGTCCGGGTACTCTTCGTTGTTCCACGCGCATCCGCAACCCTTTCTTATCGATCATCGTAACACGCGAGAAATATACACAGCAACCGAAAGCCCCTCCGGCACTAACCCAGTGCCGTCTTACTCACTCCCCCACCACTCTTGGTGATTAAAGCATAGAAAAAATGGTCTCCTCAGAAGACTACCGGATCAGCGAGATCTCTCGCTTTCTCATTCTTGTGGGAGGTGTCTGTGCGAGCACGTGTATGTCTACTTTTTACGGCTTCAACATTATCAGCAAAAACCTTGCAGACATGTTCAACCTCACCGGCGCGGACTTGACTACCATTACGACGACGGGTATTGTGATCGGCTTCATCACGTTCCCGTTTGGTATGCTGCTCGACCATATAGGCCCCATGTGGGTGTGCATGTGTGCCTGCACACTCAACGCTCTTGGTGCACTCCTCTATGCCCTTGCCTTCAACGGCAACATCAAGGGTAGCGTTACCACGCTCGCCGTCTTCTGCGCCATCATGAACCTTGGCTGCTCCTCCTTCGATACAGGCTCACTGATGGCCGTGCTTGGCAGCTTTCCGCTGACGAAGGGCCCCGTTGTGGCCATCATGAAGACCTTTACTGGTCTCGGTGCTTCCATCCTGGCCCTCATCAACTACAGCTTCTTCCGAAATAGCGATGCACACTACATGTTCTTCATGACGGGTCTCATCGTCTTTATGGGCATTGTTGCGATCGTCTTCATTCGCTTCCCTCCCTACCACATTCTTGATGGCGAGAAAACCCGCGTGCCGCAGCAGGTGCAGGCGCGCCGCCGCCTGACGGAACGGGCTTACCTGACGCAGTACCCGCCGATGACTCGGTTCTACCTCGGCTTTGGTATCATTGTTTCCCTTGTCGTGTACCTGACGGCGCAGTCGTTCTCTGTAGCCTACGCGAACCCGAGCGACTCGGCGCGCATGGGTAACACAGTTGCAATCATAGTGCTTGTGCTCTCCCTGGGACTCATGGCGGCCCCATTTCCGTTTCTAGGCGGGATGGACAAGGAGGCGAGCAAGGAGTACCCCAATTACTCGCAGGACGCGGGGATAGGCTTCGAGAACGAGTGTGATAAGCGTGTGCTGAAGCCTGCGGCTGACAACACAACTCAAGCTGAGAACACGCTGGGTGAGTTCTGCATAGAAGACGACCACGATGAAGATAACAAGAATGCACGGAGAAAGATGGATCCCTCGGATAAAGCACTGGTGTACGGGCGTATGGACTCTGAGGACGTCGTGATGCTGAAGGACGAGAGCTATACGCAGATGATGCTTTCCGACCACCACCCGCAGTATCATACGACCTTCTGGCAGAGCCTCAAGCAACCCGATATCTGGCTGTGCTGTTGGAATACTCTGGCGACCTGGGGCTGCGGCATGGTCGTGGCTTTCAACTCTGCACAGATCTACCGCGCCTTGGCAAACGACGTCTACGAGTCCAAGGTGAATACCATGTACTCTGCCATCATCAGCGTGGCGAGTGCGCTGGGCCGCCTGACCATGGGTGTGCTAGAGTTTATCCTGAGCCGCCAGCCGTCCGAGACGCGGCCGGTCATCACCATCGCTTATCCCGTGTCTTCCATCTGCATGGTGATCGGCCTCATCTTCTTGCTCGCCCTTCCACTGGAGTCAAAGGCCATTGTCATTGGCTTCTTCTTCGACTCCTTCGGCAACGGCTTCAGCTGGGCCTGCACGGCTCTGACGATCCGCGCACTCTTCGCCAAGGACATTGGCAAGCACTACAACTTCATGTACGTCGGTGCCTTCATTGCAGTCATTGCGCTGAATCGCTTTGGCTACGGTGAGAATTACGATCGCCAGGCAAAGTTGAACCGTGATGCCGACTTGGCTGCTGGCAGGACGCCCATCTATCCACGCTGCGCCGGGAAGAAGTGCGTGGCCAACAGCATGGTCATTCTACTGTGCGTCAACGCGACGGCAATTGTGGGCAGCACGTGGCTCCACCTGCGCTACCGCAGGTTCGTCCTCAAGCGCCGCGTTGAGTGTGCTGCGGAACGTGCAGTGATGCCTCTTCAGTATGGTGAGCCAATTAATACCGACGATCTTCAATAAGCGATGTTCTTGTGCAAGAGGTGTCAGAAAAGGAGGAGTGCCGAAGCCCAGCGTGTTTTACGGCAGTCACTGGCCGTGTCACTCTCTCTCTCTCCCACTTTAAACTGCTGTTACATATCCTCTTAGCTGGGCAACGTGAAGGGTAGTGCATTTATTTGCATCGTAGCCACTACCCTGATGACGAGGGCACCACGCCTCAGTACGAGGTGTCCACGGGGTCCAGTGCCGCCACTCGGTGTGGGGAAGTCAAGCAACCCCCCACCCCCCTCCGTCCCTGCCGGTGCCGACCCACTTCTGGCGGTGACAGGGCCCAGTGCCTACGACGTGGGGAGGGGCCAGAGCGATGTATCGCTCGTGGTGCCGGCGGTCAGGGTCCGGGCGGCGTTGCATTGGAGCGGCCTGCGACGGTGAGGTCGTTTGTGCCGCCCATATGACGGGTGAGGTGTCAGGGTGGCGCGAACGCGTCTCACCCGGCCCACGCCGAGGTGGATGCACCAGGTGGCGACCGGCATGAGGGGCGTGGCTGTGAGGCGGCGTCCTGCGGGGCAGGGTGTGTGTGGGCCGCGTGTGAGCCACAGGGCGTGCGACGATGACGCAGCAGGCGCATTGCTGTAGCGCGTGCCTACAGCTGCTTCGCAGCCCGCGATGGACGCGTGACGGGCGGTGGCGGTGGAGCGGAGTTGAGCTCACGTGGCATAGCAGAGAATGGACCGCTGGACAAGATGACGGAGATTCACACCTCCACCTGTTGTCTGCTTTCTTTTTGCAGTACAGGGGAGTGACTTCTGCAACTTAGAAAGGAGAAACACATCTATAGCCATCGTCACCGGATCTGTAGTGGCATGCTTCTTATCTTGGGGTTGTGCTGTGGTCGTGTTGTTGATTGTGGCTGGACTGCTTCTCTGTGTAGGTAGGGCTTCTGTCTTTCTCTTCAAGTAACGCTCTTTCGCGTTCTCCGATGAGGCCCATCTTTTTAGCGCCAATGAAGCACCCCCACCCACCCGCCGGCCTAACCCACCCACGCACACCCACACCCACACACACACACACAAACCAGCCGAGAAAAAAGATGTCTGCAAGACGCCCCCATCTGTGAAGTTTCGTAGGCACGCAAGAAGGAGCACAAAACGAATCAGTGCAGGGGAGGAATAAGTGCTCTGTTTGATGTACCACGCCCGTGTCTATGTGACGCGTTGTGTTTGCCCTTCCTCGCTCTTCTCTTTTTTGTGTGTGTCCGGATCTCCGCTCTCCTTCTTGTTGTGATGCCTTTTTTTTTCTTTTCGCATTTTTGTTTGTTTAGTAACGGCGCCCCCTCCCCCATTCTTCTCTTGTGTTGTATACTCCCCCCCTCCCTCCGCCATACACACACACACACGCACCACACCACCACCTTCTCCCCTCCCCCTTCTCACTCCCCTCTTTGATTTGGATTCTTGTGAGAGTCGACCAGGTATCGGGTTCCCTCCGGCTTTGTGCGCACCTCTCCTGGTTTGTTTGTTTTTTGGGGGGTGGGGAGAGGCAGCCTTCTGGGAAGCCCCGACTTTCGCGCTCGCTCTCTCTCTCTATACAGTGTGATAAAGCTCACTCACATATGCGTGAGAGCGGTGTATAGGTGCGTTTTCCTTGTCCACTCAACGAGTCACACGCGCGCATCGACGAATCATCAGCGTAGAGAGAGAAACATGGAGTGAACTGAGAACGACCAACAAGAGCTGGTAAAGGGAAAAGGGGAGGAGCAACGAGTGGACTTTTTTTTCATCTGCTTAATCACGGTATGGAGCGTGTGTCTGTATTGGTGCCTGGGCATACCTACTGGCACTTACACTAGTGCTTCGTGGCAAGCGGCACGAGGCGCGTGTGACACTCGATCTTGTATCAGAGCCCATTTTTTCTCTATCGTGGCAATTCTCTCTCCATAGCAAAGACATGAATGCCATAATTACTCAAGTAAAGCGACACTTTAGTCGGTGTTTTTCTTTCATCTTTATCCCACGCCCTCCCCCCTCGTTTCGAAGTGCGGAAGTTCATGAACAGAAAATGTGAGGTGGGCGTAACTGCCAAAGCAAAACTGTAATACATCCTGCTTGACATTGTGTTCATGTCACCCTTCTCCCCCCTCCCTGCGCTCCAACGATTCTAAGCGCGCCCATTCTTTTTTTTTTGTCGCATCATTTGTGTGTGTGTGTGTGTGTCTTGTTCTGCTCTTCCCTCTCCAGGTGTGCGAGCGCGTGTGGTCGGCTGCCCTGCTGCTTTGCATCCTCACTTCACTTTTCCCTCTTTTTGCACCCCCTCTCTCGTATCTAAAGAGCGTTTGTGTGTGCTAAATATACTTTAGCTCTTCTTGTTCTTTCCTTTCTCTGTCGCTTTATCACTTGTTCGTTATTGCATTGAATTTTTTTTCTCCTTCAAAACCCTTTACTTCCTCACTGTCCCCTTCACCTCTTTACACCCACACATACACACACACTCGTGTAAAGTTGTCGACCTGTGGCTGAGTAAACGGCCTCTTGTGGACTGGCGACGAGACGAGCAGAACAAAAGGAGGCGTTCTTTTTTTTTCCTTTCAAACGCGTGCGCCTCTCCCTCTTCCCTTTCCGTCGCCACTTCTTCATGTCTATCGTTTAGTGACGCTCTCATCACCGCAACGGCGGCGAGATTGATGGACGCCTTTTTTATTTTTTTTATCGCCCAAGAGGAATTCGAGGGGTGGAGGAGAGAGCCGACCGTAATAAGAAAGAAAAAAAGATGTGCGAGAGGATAAGAGGATTGACTTGGCCTTGGGACGTATTTATCACTTGTCTTTTTGGGGGGGGAGCTTGCCTTGACGGGGAGGGTGTCGTATGTGTGCGTACGAGCCGTCTGTCTCTCGCCGTTGTTCCCTGTTGAAGTAGAAAGAAAAGCACCAAGCGACATAGCAAGAAGAAGCTCAGCGAAGAAGGCATGAACAGCCAAGTCGATGTCTCTTCCTCTTGCTCTGAGCCGCGACTTCATCTTTCGGTGCTTCCTTGTCTTGCGGTCGGTGTTTGTGGTGGAGGGATGTGCTTTGTCGCCCGTTCTTCCCCCACCCTCTCCCTCCTTCCACCCACACACACACACACGCACACACGCACACAAAGACCCAGACACTCACAGATGGGCATTTCGTATTTTTTTTTTCTCTGCAAGCCCACGTACATTAAAGGCATGTTGTATAGGATCACTTTCTCTTGAGAGCACAATAAGGATGCAGAAGCGTGTTAGACGCGTGTATGTGCCTATATGTATTGGATGTGTTGTATGCCACTCTCGCTCCCCTTTCCTTCTTCCCCTTCTCATCGATCTCACTTCTTTCCACCCATCCAACCTGCTCTCGCTCTCTTTCATCCTTGATGATGTGTTAGTGTTCTTGTTTTTTCTAATTCTTTGCATGTACTGTTCTTTCTCTGTGTCAACGAGTGGGTGTCGCGTGTGTACCCCACGTTATTACTATTTTAATTCTCTCTTTTTCAAGCGATGAAAGCTCTCAGCCATGGACGTGCCTGCGAAGCACAGAAAAACAACAACAAACAACCAAGGCAAAAAGACGCCAAGCGCAGATGTCAAACGACTTAACAGAAAAACAGGATGAGTTGTCAGAAGACTGTTGTACACATGCTTTTCCCCAACTGGCATCTTCCTTCTCCCCCTCTTCCCCCCTCCCCCCTCTCTCCGCGGCTGCTTCGTCTCGGCCTTCTTTCCCTCTTTTTAAGCCGCAGCGGATGGAAGCACACAAAAAAAGGACTGCGAGGGCCCCCGCTCACACCTACCACGTCTTTCATACATGTAGAAAGGGGGGAGGGAACTGCATCCAGAATAAAGGGAGGCCATCGTTGCCCTTACCTTGTTGGCACCCTCCTTTTTGGATACATTTCCCCTCTCGCTGCTTGCATGTAGCCGCGTGTGCGTGCATCTGCGAGCGAGTATGCATCCCGGCCTGTGTTTCTTTTTTGTTTTTTTTTCCTCGTTCCCCCCCCCCCCCCCCCTGTGTATGTATGTGTGTGGTCCGCAGAGGATTTTTCCTGTCGGTTTTTTTTCCTCTGGCGCCTCCGGTGAGGTAAAGAGGAGAGAAAAAAGACTTTACTCTCCCTTTCGTCCTCTCCGACCGCTGCTGCTGGCGCGGGCATGTGCTCTTTGTGTGGGCGTCTATTGCCCCTGCAGTTGATTGCCATGACATGTGTTGGTGTGCGAAATGTCGTTTTTAAAAAAAAACGAGCGAATGAAGTTTGGCCTATCAGCCAGGACGGTGAGGAACGACGTCGCGAGAAGTGGGGAACAAAATAAGTCAAAAACTGCTGTAGCTAGGAAAGGAGAGGGGGAAAGGAGGTGATGCAACGCACGACTCACAGCGAAGACGAAGATGCTGAGCTTCAACCTCCGCTTCTTTCCGTGCGTGTGTGTCAGTGTATAGGAGCCTTGGGCGTGCAACGACGAGCTACTCCTATTCGACTGCTTATCACACCTCTCGTATGCTGTTGCCTTGTCCCCATAGCGCTTTGCTTCATTGCTGCCACGCCCTCTCTCTCTCTCCGCTGGTACGCATTGCTCTACTCTGGTTAGATGTCAGGAGCACTTCTGACGGCAGCGCTCTCAACATGGTGCCTCAGGCAACATGAAAGAGCTCACTCTTCCGGAGACAGAAAGAAAAAAGAAAAAGTCAAAACTTTGGCATTTAAAAGCATCTGTCTCAGTGATGCCATGGTCATGGATGGGCGCGGCACGTCGTTTGCCCTCTCTTCCGCCACTAGACGCGCTGTCGACGTGACCGAGCAGCGAGTGCCACTCTCAGGTGCAGTGCTCGTCATGCCTCATGCACGCGCGTGTGTGAGGCACCAGAGTTGTAGTTGTCTCGTTCGCTGTGTGGACCAGATGAGTCTTGTGCGCACCTGAGTAGGTGTGACGGTTCCTCTTTTGTGTCTAAGCAACGCTCCATCGTACCTCTCTCTGTGTCGCTTCTCGTGTCTCCACCTTGCGCTCTCTCTCTCTCTCTTTCCCCTCAAAACACACACCCACACCCACACACGCACACACCTGTGCTTGAGCGCGGAGAAAGAATGGCTCTATTCTGGTATCGCATTTTCCCCCAAGTGTGTGTGCGTAGATGCACGTAATGTGAGCTTCGCACACACCGACAGACTGATGGATACGATACATTGAAGGGGCCAGAGAATATGGTGAGTCTGTAGGTGAGCGCGCGAGAGTAGCCGCAACTTGAGTGTTTCTGCTGTCCGTTGGGACTTTTAATCAGAAAGAGGGAGAGCGAAGAAAACAGCGGAGAGACCTGCATGCGCGCGTTGGCCATGTTTGTTGTTTCCACAGCTTGAGGCACATTGGGATGCTGCACGGAAGCGCGATCTTGTCATTGCCTTCTTACGGAAGTTGGTTAGTCCTGTGCGCCGGGGGGTGAACTGATGTGCGTTGTGCATGATACCCCGCTAGAATTTCTCCCTCTGTCTGACTCTCTGCTTCCACAAAGGACAAAGAACTGAAGTGTGACGGAGAAGGTGCCGAGAGCGAGAGAGACCTGAGAGGTGCCATGTGTGTAGAATGAGTAGTAGAGGGAAAAGAGTCGGAGAAACAAGTGCTCGCAATCGCGCTGCTCCTCCTTCTCTCTCCTCAACTGCCTTTTACTCACCTCTGCCGCACCTCTTCGTATCTCCTCTCTCAATCGCCCACTCTCCTTCTTCGTTGCTTCCCCTCCTTCCTTCAGTAGGGCCTTCAGTGTCATAGCCTTTGGAGATGTTACGTTGGTTGTTTTTTCTGTTCGCTGTCAGTGCTGGAGCCTGTGCGAGGTTCTGGATGTGGTATGCGCATGAATGCGTAGCGAAGATGTTTGAGGAGCCGTCTTGCTTCCTTCTCTCATGGTGATGTATTGCTCCATAGGAACTTCGCGAGAAACGGCGGTGGGCAAACGCGCACCCACGGAGGCCATATCGCGCCGGCGTGTATATAGAGGCCTGCTTCGTGCATGTCAGCGTGTTCGCCTTCTCTTTCTTCTGCCCTTGTGCGTCGGCGTCGGTGTATACGCACACCGTGCCGCTCTGTTCACCAGCTCTAGCAGAAGAAGCTCATCGCTTCTCAACACCCTCGAGGAGTCGAGGAAGGACCGAGTGGCGGTGGCGGTGGCGAGGGAGGAGGGGGACAGGCAGTAAGAAAACAGAAGCGAGGAAAACAAGAAGTGTTATGCGGGTGGCACTCGTGCGGGATGCCTTTCCCTCTCCTTTAGTGGGCTGCCACATTACCGTAGTCTTCGCTACACTGAAGCTGTCAGCGTCCTACCCTAGCTCCCTTTCACCGCCGGTATTTTGGCCTCTCAGCTGCGTCAGCACTCAGCGACATCGTAAGAAAGAACAGCAAGGGAAAACACACAGCTGAGCAACCGCACTTGTCTTTGTGTCGCATTCCTCTGTGAAAAGTGGCCCGCCAGAGATACGAAGTTATAGACCGTCCCCCTCGCCCCAAGGCCTCCTTCTTGTCATTGCCGACCTTGGCGCGGAGCGGGGGAGTCTCCTCATTATTCAGCGCCTACACTGGGCACGGTGCTACTACCTGCGCGCCTCTCCTCCCCCACTTACCTCTGCCCCTCTCTCTCTCTCTTTCTGTTTGCCTCTTTTCGACACACACACACACGCACGCACGCATACCCACACATGTATGTATGTGTATATATGAATTGCACCGTCCCTTGACACCCGGTCTCGCCCTGCACCTTCTTTCCCCTCAGCATACGCACCACTGCCACGACTGCCATCCCCCGAGGACGCCCCCATTCCCCTTTTTGTGCTCATTTCACTCTCTGTCCTCTTCTCTCTTCGCGACAAGGAAAACGGAGCGATTTAACCGTGGCATTCGCTTAAAGGCAAGAGACGAAACAGCAAAGTGTAAGTTGTGCACCAATGAAGCTCGTTGTCGATGAGCTCTACCGGTCACGGATGCTGATGGCCGGCGTGTATGTGGGCCTTGCCATCAGTTCCACCTACGGCTTCAGCATCTTCACGGAACACCTGCGCAATAAGTACAGCTTCAATCAGGCCGACATCACGACAATCAGCACCGTAGGGAACTGCTGCGGCTATCTTGTCTTCTTTGCCGGCATTATGTTCGACTACGCAGGCTCGAAGGTGCTGTTCCCCATTGCCGGCACTCTGGGCTTTCTCGGCTACCTTCTCTTTGGTCTCGCTTTCGACGATGTTATTACGAGCAAGAGCAAAGAAGTGGCCCTCATCCAGTTTTGCATTTTTAACGCCATCTTGTACTTCGGGTGCCCAGCTATGGACGTGGCAACGCTGATGCCGCTCATGGTAAACTTTCCACTGGAGCGTGGGTACATGGTGATCATCCAGAAGACCTTCTCTGGTCTTGGCACATCAGTGCTCATGGCATACTTCAACGGCTGGTTCCTTAACCTGGAGGCGAAGAACGCAAGCAACTACTCGGGGTATGCCTACTTTGTCGGCGCACAGATTCTCTTTTGCTCCCTGCTGGGCTGCTACTTTATCGACGCCGCCCCATACATGCCGTGCCAGTTCCGGCGGAAACGCCTCACCAAGGAGCAGGCGGCGGAGCGGCAGGCCACGCTGACCATCTACTGCAAGCAGCACGCACCCGCACGGCGTCTGTACATTGGATGCTTCCTCGTCAGTGTCAACCTGATCTTTCTCGCCATCTCCTCGATCGTGACGGGCTACGTGCCCACCAAGAAGAGCGGCTACATCGCCATCTCTGTCCTTGCTGTGGGGCTACTGGCGCTTTTCAGCCTCATGGCGCTGCCCATTCAGTTCCTAGGTCGCTACCCCGTTATCCAGAAGCGCCACCCCCACTTTCCCAGCCTCGGTTACTCGGATGATGTGCCGGAGGAGGGGACGGAGACGGATGCGAGTAGCAAAGCCGGAGCTGCGGGCAATGGTCAGATGGAGGAGGCTGAGGCGGATAACAGCGACGGCGCCAGCAGGGTGCCGACGATGGGGCAAAATCCAACGGATCAGCGGCGTGCTGGCGGCGTAGGCAGCACAAATGAGGCTGACATCAATGCAACGACGGTGACGGGAAGCAATGAGATTGCCACGGAGATGCACAGTTGCAGAGAGGACGAGCCGGCAAGCCCTCGGAAAGCAGATGCTCCGGAGGGGGAGCAGGTGGCTGCTCCTGCGCCGCAGACGAACGCCACCGGCGTCCCGCAGTACTATCAGTCGTTCTGGCGCAACCTCCTCACGATTGATCTGTGGCTCTTCTGGATTAGTTTCTTTGGCATGTGGGGCACTGGTACCGTGATGCAGATGAACGCAGCGCAGATCTACCGCAGTCAGAACTTCGGTGTGTACGACCAGTCCCGCCTCGCTCTCTATGTCGCCCTCATTGGTGTCGGTAGTGCTATTGGCCGTATCACGAGCGGCATTCTGGACATGTGGCTCATCCGGCGCAAGGCGCACTCCACGAACGAGATCCTGACGACCACCTTTCTTCCAGTTGGTGCGGTGCTGCTGTTTATATCCTACCTCCTCTTCGCGGTGATCCCAGCGGAGGGGCTTGTCCTGCCTTTCCTGCTTGGCTCCATGGGCACGGGTATGGGCTGGGGCCTCGGTGCTCTAAGCGTGCGCATCGTCTATGCAAGGGACATTGGCAAGCACTACAACTTCATGTTCTCCTCTGGCTTTGTCAGCACCATCGTCCTCAACCGCTTCATGTTCGGGGGCATGTTCGATAAGGAGGCCAGCCGGCTTGCTACAGCCCCCAACTGCAACCAGCCGTCGTGTGTGCGGAATCAAATGTTCATCCTCATGGCAGTGAACGCCGTGTCCACCGTTTCGGCCATCTTGGTGCACTTCCGCTTCCGCCGCTTCGTGCGCCAAGAGCGGGCGAAGCAGGCCGAGGCGACGCTGGCGCTGGAAAGGAATAACAAGAGCAGCTGCACAACGGAGGACGGGTAAGCAACTAACAGGCGCGCCGGTTGTGGTGCACACGCACTTCTGTACACTCAGTAGTGATAGAGGGGGCGTGGCCAAATTCACAAAACAATTGTGAGGAGCATACAGCCCTGCGGTGCAAGGCGTGCATTACTCCTCTCTCTTCCTTTCCGAGTTAAGCGCCACGAGCGCCTTTTCTCGATTTCCATTTTCGGTCCTCCGAAGCCTCCTTTCCCCCACCTACCGGGTCTTCTCCGTCCACTCTTTTCAGATGATGTTGTTTTTTGTGGTTTCTCTCACAAAAACCTCCGTTGCGAGAAACTTACAAGGGTGAGTCCACCTTCACCCTCACCCTCACCCTCACCGTCAACAAAAAATGAAATGCAGCGAGTGCTGCGCCACGATGTGCTGTGCTGCTGCTGCTGCTTCTCGGGAAAGGTTTTAACTGGAAGGAAAAGAAAGAGAAAAAAAAGCGGACAAGGAGAGACAAACAAATATGGGGTGGCCGAAAGCGCCGATAAAACGGCCTGCTCCCCCTCTTTTGTTTTTCCTCTCAAGCAACGACCCCCTTATGCAGAATGCCGCGCACCACGAAATTGCACCTGTGGCGGTGGTTGTCTTTTCTTCCTCGTCTTACCACCTTCTGATATAATTGTGTATTTTGTTATTATTATTATTGATGCCGATTTTGTCGGCGTCTGCCTGTGTGTGTGTGTGTGTGTGTACTTCGGCTTCTTCTTTTCCTTTTCCGTGCCTTTCTGGTTTACTTTTTTGTTCGATTTTCTGCCATCACACACGTCGCCGTTTTTCTTTGTGTTGTTTGGCCTCACGCTCTCCCTCCCCCTCACTCTCTCTCTCTTCTTTGGGAGGCATTGGTCGCCAATTTACACGATATGTTTGCGCACCACCCGTCCCTTCAGTAACACCACCTTTATTTCTTGCCTCTTTTTGAGGAGGGGGGATTACGACGACTATGACGACTACCGTCTTTCTGTAGGTGTATTTGAACGTAGGATGAATGGCTAAAGAGTCGGTTGCAGCCTCGGGGCAGGGAGTGTGGAAGCGGGAACACCTCTTGAGGCGATAGGAAGGGGATGCCTCTTTTAACCTCAAGAAAAACTAGGGAAAACAGATCATGCGCTCAAACGTGAGAAATCCAGTGGGGGTGATGTGGTCCATGGAGATTGAGATAGCGGCTGCCTGCAACTAATAGTATGCTTCGACCAGGCCACTGATCGGGCTGCTATATATATATATATAAGGCCTTGTGACTTTGCAGTGCTGTGTGGATTCAGAAGCACATGGCGTCTCGTCTCCACAGTCACTCGTGTGTTTCTCTTACACACACACCGCACCTCTACAAACAGTAAGCGTTTAGAAAAGAAACACTGCGTCCAAAACCTGCCACTGATATGGAGAGGAGGAAGAGGGGGGCGCAACAAATGTTTCTTGCTCATTTGCGTTGTGCTCTGTACATCAAAAGGTCCACAGTACAAGTAGCCTCGCTTTGTTGCTTTTTTTTTTTTGGAGAAAGCCTCGCCTTATCCTCCCTGCATTTCTTGTTGCGCTCCATTCCCCTAAGCCCCTCACACCGGTACTGATCCGGGGATTTCATTTTCCCAAGCGTCCGTGTGTGCTCGCGTGGGTGCGGGGATGCCCTGTAGGGAGAAAGGGATTACGGCACAGAGGTTTCATGCATCTCTCTGGGTCTCCTGTTTATGAACCTGCGCCCTATTTTGTGGCCAGCCTCTCTTTCTAGCTCTCCTCTCCTGCCTTCGATTCGCTTCTTTTTTTAGGTTTGAAGCAGAGCATGACTCTCTCTCTCTCTTTTGTTTTGTGTTCGTTTACGCTTGTTACTCTTCTCTAGAAGTGTGCCTCCGTGTTGGTGTTGACCCTGAGGCGCTGCCATCTTGCCTTACCCTATCGCACTCTTCTCTTTGCGCCGCTCGCCGTTCTCTCATCAACCCATCGATGGCGAAGTTCAATTCCGCTTTTGCGTTTTTGGGCGCCTTTTCTCAGCGCTTCAGAAGACGCTGCTGCGTGCGTGCGGGGGTGGGGAGTGGGTAGGTGTCTCTGTTTCTTTCAGGGGAAGGGTGCCCGCGCGCGTGTGTGGGTGAGTGTGGAATGCGCTGTGCGTTTCGTTAGTGTCTGTGCTTTCACGGCCAACTGACCACGGTATGCCACTTGCGTTGCGGTAGGGAATAGCAACACAACCCACGCTGCTTTGCACAGAGGAGATGTACACCAGCCGGTACTAAGAGGGAAAAGGATCACCAGAAATGAACCCACGCGGATACGTTTTGGACACCATGTTCTGCCGCTCACTGTTAAGCACTACATTCCTCTCTCTTGGCCTACGAGCCTGTTCTACCACATATGCTGTTCTTGTGGCGCCATCGACGTACCCATGGGCAACCCTCAGCGGCGACAGTAATGAGGAGGGAGAAAGAGTGGGTGGCCATATGCGCAGGAAAGCAAGTGGAACTGTAGCTTGCGAGTCCTCGATTAGGTCTCTGATGTTTGGCAAATGCGGCTCTGGTATCGTTCTAGTGAAGCTGCTTCACAGGCCTCAAAAATGTGCGCATGAGGATGTGTGTGGGTGGGTGGGTGGGTGTGCCCATCAGCATGGACAGGTGGGCGCGTCATGGAGGCGAGGTGGCTCCCTTCGGCATCGTTGTAGGGTGATGAGTCGCGTACAAGACCACTGTAAGCTGCAAATAACAAATAAAAAAGAACGTAACGCAAATCATTCAAAGCTGATCAGTGCCTTCATAAGTCGCCTAGGGTGAGATGAGGCGTGCGCAACCTGCAGTACCCCATACCATGGGCTGCGGGTTTGGGGCATAGGGTACCAATGGGGGAAAGCAACAACAACCAAGAGAGTGCGGAGCAGCGGCATCGCTGATATGAGCGGCAGCCCCCCCTCCTCCTCCTCCCCTCTGACTCTTTCTCCTTTCGCTTCTGCGAACATTTACATCGTCCTCTTCATTGCATGTCGACCGTTCTCGTCGACCATTGCCCTCTCTTCCTCTTTCTCTCTTTCTGAGCACACGCATCTGGCATTGCAAGCAATCTGTGGAGGCCACCACAAGGCCTTTCACGTCCTTCGACGTTTCCTCTCACTCTTACACGACTTCTTTTCTTCCGCCATTGTGCCTTTATGTGCGGGGGTGTGTGTCATTGATGCTGCTTTGAACTTTTTTGTTGCTGAAGTGGTCAGGTGTTCTTGTGGCGCTGCGCTCTCCTCGTGCGTTTGGTTTTGAACTCGGCTCTTCGGCCAAGTCACATTCTCCGAGTGCGAACCCCATTCACACCTGCCCTTATCGCAGCCGTCGCGAGCCATCCAATGTGCGGCATCTGTCTTCTTGTACGGCAGAAGCTCGTGAACGCCACGGCCACTACCACATCAGCGCTAGCTTCACCGCAGCAGTCGGCAAAGTCCAGCCCGGCGGTCCCACACTCGAATCCCTTCTATCCGCCGCAGGACGAGGCGGAGCAGCAGCAGCAGCACCACCACCACAGACACCATCCCAACGGCATCAGCAGCGTCGCCTCTTTTCCGTCTTCTGCGGTGCAGACGCACCGCCTCACCCCATGTCTCTGCCCACAGGCAGGGCTGGATGCGAAGGACTTCCTCAGCAGCAGCGGCGACAGCCCCACTGTCAATTACCTCTTTGACGAAATGGTCCGCAATCTGCGCCGCCGCGGCCCTAACGCGTACGGCGTCACGCGGCGCTCCTTCTCCACCGTCTGCCAGGTGCCCACTGATGGCGGTGTGTCGTTGACGCATCCTGTGCCACTGATGACATCCGTGGACAGGGCGAACGGCGGGAACGCGACAACGAACGCTGCTGCCCCGCACGTGTCTGTGCCCGCCAGCGCCGCCGTACACGTCCGTACAGAGGTGGCAGGCGTGGCGTCTGTTCTTGGCCTGCGCGGCCACTCCACAGTCGCGCAGCCCTACGACGTGAACGTGGAAGCGGACGCCGAGGAAGACGATCCAGCCAATTCGTGGGACTACCGCTCCTCCCTCTTGTGGAACGGGGAGATCTTTGGCGGTGCTCTCTGCCCGCCTCCGTGGGGCTCCGACACAGTGCTGTTGGCGAGCCGCCTCTCCCAAATGGAGTTGGAGTGCGTGAACATGTCCCAAGAGAACGCAGCAGGGCCCAAGCATCTCCCACTGGCGCAGCGTCAACGCATGTTCCTGCGCAAGTGCACCACTCTGCTTGAGCAGGAGGTGGAGGGTCCGTACAGCTTTATCTTCATTGCGGCACGGCTGCGTCTCGCCATCTTCGGGCGAGATCCACTCGGTCGACACTCGCTCCTCACGCACATTCGCGTGATGGTGCCGCCGTCAAAAGCGGGGCACAGGTGGCCCGCGACTGCCACGACCCGCACCGCTCCGGTGGCGACGCATGAAGTACCTGCCGAGTTGGATGTGGAACTCATTGTCACCTCCGTAGGTGTGCAGCATCGCCTGCCGGCAAGCCCCAAGACCTCAGCCACGGAGGTCGCGAACACTGCCCCCACCTCGGCGCTTTCCTCCTCCTCACACATGGCGAGCAGCAACAGCCACCTGTCATGCCCGAAAGATCCCGCGAAGGTCGAGGGTGGTAATGCAGCCAAGCCGAAGCGCCCTCGCCATGAGAAGGCGGAGTCGGTAGCGACTAGCCCCCCTCCCCCATCTTCTGCCCTGTCGGGTCCGGTGCTCTTGTCAGTACCGAGTGCTGGAGACGAAGAGGACGACAGTGGTGATGCTTCCAGTGCCGGTTTCCGAGAGGTCTGCTGGCAGGAGGTCGGTGTCACAGGACTCTTCGCGGTTCCTCTGCAGGCTCCTCTCGTCTACCGCGATACCGCAACGGCAGCTGCATTGGAGGCGGAGACGTGGTCTGCTGATATCGCTGTCTCTGAAGACAGGGCGACACACCAGCCGCTTAATCTTCACCCCGTGTGCCTCTCTGATGAGGCAGTGGTGAGTGGCGCCGGTGACGGGTATCAAGCCACTCTCCGGGCCGCTCACATGCTACTCTTGCACTGCCCGTGGCAGCGGTCAAACCACCTTGTGCATCCGCTGCTGCGCACAGTCGGGTTGCCGATGGTGCCGCACGAGCCGCCGTCCTTCGAGCTCATTCTCGCGCATGAGGAGATTGCGGTGCTGCCGGAGCCGCTTCTGCAGTGGGCGCGCCACCTGATGAAGAGCATCCAGCCCGGGGAGGCACTGGACCAGAGCTGGGTGGACTGGGCTGCTGCACATTACATGCTGGCCCTCGCTGTCTCGATGCACCGCCGCATCACCGTGGCGAACGCCGGCGCAGCGGACGGTAGTGATGCGCAGGAACTGACAACCGCGCGTCGGCGTCCCCTGTGCATTCTTTTTTCCGGCGGTATCGACTGTACCGTCATTGCTGCCCTGGCGCACTACCTGCTGCCTGTAGAGACCCCCATTGAGTTGGTAAACGTGGCATTCGGCGAGACGCCAGAGCAGGCGCCCGACCGAGTCGCCGCCTTCCGCTCCATGGAGGAGCTTCTGCGCCTACCACTCCTTCATACATTGGGCAACGACGCGGCGGCAGGCGCCACAGGGACTCCAGCCGCCACGCCAGAGCGGGAATGGCGCCTGATCTTGGTTGACGTCCCGTCGAAGTCCACCTCAGACAGCGCCCACATAAAGGACCTGCTCATGCCGCGGCACACCGTGATGGATCTCGACATTGGCACGGCGCTCTGGTATGCCGCGCACGCCTCAGGTCGAATGCAGACATTGTGTCGCAGCGACGTGCTAGGCAGTGACACCCCGGCGACAACAGAGGCGTGCGGTGGTCCGATATTACCGGCCGCCCCCGTGCACACCGACATGGGCAGTCCCACCGTCACACTGGACGAGTTCTCCAAGCACTTCCGCGCTTACACCGGTGTTACCCCCGTCACCAGTTGTCCACCTGACGGAGCGGTATCGGACGTGCGGCCTCCCGGCACCTCTTCCGCCTTGCTCGCCCCCAACGCCACGCACATGACGGCGACCGCCCTGCTGCCCTCCTCGTCGGCCGCGTCTGTCGACACCGACTCTGTAGCAAACACGCAGAAGTACCAGATTCTAGTGGATGTTCTTGTCAAGGAGGGACGCAGTGGCTCTGGTCCGCACACGCCGGTGCTGCTCTCCACGCTGGGCAAGGAGTACAGCCTCTTTCTTCAGCCGCATATCAAGCGCTACAGCTACAAGAAGCTCGGCAGCTTCTTGAACGACGCCGCAAGGGCGGGTTACGTCCAGTTTGCCCCGGACGCCCCATCCAAGGCGGTGCGTCTCTGCCGGCCGTGCGACATGCTGCGGGCCGCTGCCGTGCCGCCGAGTCCATGGTTCACGACCGTATACATGAAGGCGAAGGAACCGATGCACGCTGCCGACGGATCGGTGCAGCCGGCGCCGCCGTGCCCGGGAACGTGTCAAGCGTCGTACGTGTCGCAGGCAAAGGTGGTACTGCTCGGCATGGGCGCCGACGAGACGCTAGGCGGCTACACGCGCTACCGACGCTTCTTTCAGCGAGAGGGCATGCCGGGTGCCCGACGAGAGCTGCAGCGTGACTTCGCCAGACTGTGGCAGCGCAACTTAGGTCGTGACGATCGCATCACAATGGACAGTGGCCGGGAGCCACGTTTCCCATATCTCGATGAGGGTGTCATGCGTACCCTGGAGTGGACGGTTCTGAAGCGTCGCAACAACATCCTGGACACACGCGAGCTGCTGTCGCGGCACACGGCGGAGAGCGGCGCTGCTGCTGAGGGTGCAGTGTTGTCGACGACGTCTAACTCGCGTGAGGGAGCGCCACCGCTGACGAGCGACGAGCTTTTGCGGCTTGCCCTCGAGCCCATTGTCAACTTTCACTTGAAACTCGGCGAAGGTGATAAGCGTGTTTTGCGGCGCGTGGCGAGCGTATTGGGCCTGAGCGGCGTTACACATTTACAGAAGCGCGCCATTCAATTTGGTTCCCGCATTGCAGAACGCAAAATCAAAGGCACCAACGACTTCTGATGCCTCTGTGTGAGAGTGTGGGGTGAGGGAAGAGAGATGCGGAGACGAGTGCGGTCTTGTCGCCCCACCCCTTCCCCTGTTTCTTTCGTTTCACCTGTCACCCCTAAACGCGGGGGAAAGGGAAAAGTACGGCCTTGGCTGAATAAGGTGACGAGGACGAACAAAGCAAAACGAAATGAGAAGAACTATACAATGGCGTTCTCGCGGTGTATTGACAATGTCGCGTATACGGAGGAAGAGGGGAAGAACAGGCCTCCCTTATCTCCCTCCCCTCGTGCCATACCTCGCATCGATCGGCGTGTGCGCGTGCGTGTGTGTGTGTGTGGTGTGATTCTGCACCAGCAGTTAAGCGGGAGATGCGCACGGCTTCAATGGTAGGAGAAAGGAGGAGGAGGGAAGATGGTAAAGGGAAAAGGGTCATAAGGCCGAGGAAGCGAGTCCAAAAGAGCTCGCGAATTCGAGTTGATAATTCGAAAGGGAGGACAACCGTCCCAGTTGTTTCCTCCCTTTTCTATACGTGCCCATCAACGTTTGCGCATTGACCTCACCCTACCCCAGAATCCCACAGACACACACACACACACACACATTCACCCACACCACCACTTCCACACAGGCCTTGCAATGCCTCCATGTGGACTGAACGTCAGCGTTACCTGTTAGGCGGCGGGAAAACAACGTAGGGGATCAACTCATGAGTGACTCACAGCAGCGGCAGCCAGAGAGCTATGCGCGTAGGTGTACCTGCGCATGTCTTGCGCGCCTGCATGTGTGTCTGTTGACGTTGGGGGTGGCGAGGGGTATTGCCTCCGTTATATTTGTTATCGCTTCTCACAGGCTTCTTTTTTTCTTGGTCTTTTCCTGCCCTCCCTGATGACGAGGGCACCACGCCTCAGTACGAGGTGTCCACGGGGTCCAGTGCCGCCACTCGGTGTGGGGAAGTCAAGCAACCCCCCACCCCCCTCCGTCCCTGCCGGTGCCGACCCACTTCTGGCGGTGACAGGGCCCAGTGCCTACGACGTGGGGAGGGGCCAGAGCGATGTATCGCTCGTGGTGCCGGCGGTCAGGGTCCGGGCGGCGTTGCATTGGAGCGGCCTGCGACGGTGAGGTCGTTTGTGCCGCCCATATGACGGGTGAGGTGTCAGGGTGGCGCGAACGCGTCTCACCCGGCCCACGCCGAGGTGGATGCACCAGGTGGCGACCGGCATGAGGGGCGTGGCTGTGAGGCGGCGTCCTGCGGGGCAGGGTGTGTGTGGGCCGCGTGTGAGCCACGGGGCGTGCGCCGATGACGCAGCGGGCGCATTGCTGTAGCGCGTGCCTACAACCGCTTCGCAGCCCGCGATGGACGCGTGACGGGCGGTGGCGGTGGAGCGGAGTTGAGTTCACGCAGCATGGCAGAGAATGGACAGCTGGGTCCCTCAATAAATATTTCTTTTTATTTTGGTGCCCTCTTAAGCGCCCCTCCGATGCTTGCACGCAGAGGCACTCTCCGGCACGTTTGTTTGTCTTCAGTGGATGTAACCGTAAGGCTGGCGATACCAGCGATGGAGTAAGGGAGGAAAGCGCCGAAGAAAGGGTAGTCTTATGTGCGCCTGAAGCGGTGCCTTTGACAGGCGCGAAAGGAAAACGCTCAGATCTGCCCAGCAATTTGATTGAGGTGTTTGTGCGGACTTGTAGTTGCCCTAGCGTGTGTTGCTCTCTTCATAGGTGCGTGCAAGTCGTGGTCTTTCTCTCCCATGCGCAGCTTGTTTGTCAACTTTGACTGCTGTTGCGCTTTTAAGCCTGCACCTCGATCCCTCTACCTCTGTGTCCTCATACCCCCCCCCCCCTTTACACTTTATGTGGGTGGGGGTGGAGGGGCTGTCTTTGTGCGGCTGGTGTTGGATTCTTCTGCTTGTGAGGATGGGCGCTTGTGTCGGTGTGTATGGGTGTGTACCGGCGCTGCAATTCCTTCGTTTTTCTTTCTCTCTTCCCCCGAGTTACTTCTTGCTCCAACTCGCTCTCTCCTTTCATAAAGTTTCTCAACAGCGAGTCGAGCTCAATCCAGGGGTGCAGCACTATCGTTGTTGATTTATGCCCAACGTTCTCGCGGCGAAGGCGGAGTCTCCGGCAGACGAGAGAGAGTATCCCACCGCACCAGCATGCGTAGCCCTCCTTTCCCGCCTCACGTGTCACTGGTGTATCTCTTTAATGATGCAGCTCTTGCCCGTCTTGCAAGCTCCATCGCAGCCCCTTTTCCCTTCTTCCCCCTCCCTCGCCACTTCACTTTGTGTTCTTGCTCACCTCTCTGTGGTACCTTGTGTAGCGACGTACACATCCCCCCTCTCTTCCCCTGAGGGGGTGTGTTTGTGGAAGAAAAGCTGGCGGGCGCGTCTTCAGACGTCAGAGCTCAAAACAACAAATCAAAAGTAAAGGCAGAACAAGAGAGCACCACTCAGCCTCTCATGAAAGTAGCCGTGTCTCCATCAAGCTCGTTGTTAGCGAATACATCGACTACGGCGGTGTCTGCGTTGGCGAAGTCACTTTTGTCGACGCCAAGACCATCCTGTAGCTTGAGCTCATCTTTACTGCGGTTCGCCAGCGTTGCAGAGGTTTATTCCACCGCCCCCACAGGGGTCACGTGCTGTCGCCATGTGCACATCGGGCACTCCACCGACGTGCACCGATGGCGCAACCCAGAGAAAGCGGAGGTTCAGCGGCAGTACCGCGGTGGCGTGAAATTGGAAAGCCACACAGTCAAAGTTCGCGAACAAGCGGCAAAGGAAAAGGAGCTCATTGACCAGGACAAGTTCACAGACTGGCGCCAGGTCTACAGCTATGCCCTCAGCATGGCTCTGCTGCTGATTGGACTGAACGTGATTCTGGCCGTTGTGGAGCCAAATCCATCACCTGAGTACGTGCCCTACACTGGATCAGTAGTGTCGGCGCCCAGCGTCAGCGATACGACGACCGACTCGAGCTAGGCGCCATTGAGTGAGGCGGCCCCAACGAGGCACATTTGAGAGGAAAAAAAAACATGCTAGAGAAAGAGCGATCGGGGAGCTAAGTCGACTGTGTGGTGTGTTTGCCCTGAGCAGAAAAGGAACGGTGGAAGAGGCATGGCAGAAACTGAGTGTGACGCCGAGAAGAGAAGAGCTTGGCTCGGAGCGTCAAACAGCCTGAGCGCTGCTCGTCCTGCTCACATCACCATCCACCTCTAATCCTTCTAGCCATGCTGGGCCTCTCTTGGGGTTTGGCGCATGCCATGTGTGTGGAGAGGCACACAGGCGTGTATTAACGTGCAGAGCGCAGGGTGGCGAGTGCACAGGAAACAAAGAGGAGGTGCAAATGGGGGGGGAGATGTGTGCCTCCAAGAGAACAGCCACAGGAGGGTAACAGCGCAGGTCGCATTTACCATCGCCCCCCCCTTCTCCTCCTGTGTGGCAGATGAGCGCTTGCTTGCCTATTGGAGGCCGAAGCGAAAAGAAGTACGGACACATTCCTCATGCCTGATGGAGAGGGGACAACTGCCGGATCAAAACATATGTGCTGGGGGGGGGGACCGGGCAACTCTCGTCACCCCTCTTCGGTCGCTTCCCGCGCCCCCGACTGTTTCCGTCCCGCCCTCTTCCCTCTCCTTGCACCCCTTGTACGGGTGGAGTTTTCCTCTCACGCGTTCTTCTCACCTCACGCGATGCGGTGTTGCCCCGTCTCTTTATCCCTTCTCGAATGCACACCCACAAGTGAATTTATCGACTCCCCCTTTTTCTGCCTCTTCCTCGGGTCGCCAGAAAGAAAGAGAGCTGTGCCGCTCATACGCCTATATATCTACGCTCTTGCCACCTGTGCACAACATCAAGTGGGAAAAACAGTCAGACATCCTTCAACGTCTTTCAGTCCCACATTACCGCCCCCCCCCCTCCTCTACGCGATTGTGTTCACGGAGTCGTGTCGATCGTGATTTTTTAGTACTATTCAATTCTCTGTTTCGCACGCGCAACCCTGTCATTAGCAAGCGTGACCTTGTCTCTGCGTGTGTGTGTGTATTCAAGACAGCTGCACCAGGGGACAAGGCGAAGCTCCCACGTTTCGAGGCCTTTCTCTCTTTTCTCTTCTATATCAACTCACACGAGTGTCTCGCATCGCTCATTCGCGCAAGGAGCCACAATACGAGCGCACCAATAGCCAACGTGCGCCACCCATAAGTCATGAACGGGGCACCAATGAGCGATGAGCAGCGTGAGGCACTAGAGCAGCGCCTCGCACGACTGTGTGCAGCCCAAGCTGCTACGGCCGCAAGTGGAGGAGGGAGCGCTGCTAGGGTGCCTGTCAGTGCTACAAACGGCATTCACCACGTCGATGTCGGTGCACCCCACACGGAGCAGCAAGATCCACCACCGTCGAACCGGCGTGGTGGACCTCGCAGTGCCGCGGCCCCACCACCCCCACAGATGGGGTACGACTACGACGATGAGGTTGAGGAAGACGAAGAAGTCGAGTCTGACAGCACCCGTCAGCAGTTCGAAGACGAGTTTCTGCGACTCGTCGCTCAGCAGCAGCAGCAGCGAGTGGATGCGGTGTCATCGCACGAACTGAACGCTGCCTCCGTTGTGCAGGTGAGCGCCACGCGCCACGCCGATGAGGGTGTTAACGTTGTCGCGACGGACAAGAACGCCCCTCACACGTGCGAGTTAGGTGACTTTGAGGCCCTTCGGCTTGCGAAGATGGGCGATGGTGTCTCCATGAAGGACTTCGGCGCCGCGTTCGGTGTTGTCTGGAAGACGCTTACCGACAACCGTGGTCGAAATGCCTTGCACTACGCCGCCGATGCCGGCTCGGCAGCACTCATACGACTGCTGACGGACGACCTGCATGTCCCGTACGTGGCGGATGAGAAGCAGATGACGCCACTTGACATCGCAATTTTGAACGGTCACTCCAACGCCGAAAGTGATGAGGTGTACGCGGCGCTCGTGGCGGCAGCCAAGGCATCAGGGCACGTCGACGGGAACCTGAGTGTCACCGGGGGGGATGTAAAGACACGAGAGAGCCTGCTTAAGGCGCACGCCCCTCCACCGCCAAAGTTCGTCATGACCAAGCCAGTTCCGAAGGCAGCAGAGGCGGCCGGTGCACGCACGTTTTGGTCCACTACTTCTATCGGCAGTACAGTGACCAGTGTGCAGTCCAGCAGTGGTGCCGACATGACCGACTCCGAGCGCCAAGCTGTCAGCGATGGGGTGTGTTCGCTAGATCAGCATGGACGATTTGAGTGGTTGCGTCCCGTGACGCGAGGTACGCAGGCGCCGTGTGAGCACTGGCAGGTTGCGATGGCATTGCAAGAAGACACGACGACAACAAAGATGACGGGAGTGGTGGTGGCGCAGGTGCTGGCGAACGCATCCTTGAAAGGGCCGGCGGCGAAGATGGTCAGCGCTAGAACAGTAGCAATCGCGAATCACCTGTCAGTGCAGGACGACAATCGCCACAGTGGCATCGCTGTCGCCTTGCTAAACGCGCTGCGCATCCGCATTGAGGAGTTGGCTGGAAGCGGCCAAGACGCTGCCGTCTTCTTCGCCGCCGGCACGCAACTCAGTCGTCCGCCGGCGGCTATCGCGACAGTCAAGTGGTACCGTCGCGCCTTTGATGCCGCGTATGTCTACACGTCCGACAACGCCTACAATGTCTTCCCCGATTTCTACAACTACGATGAGGTATTGCTTGTTGATGCGGTGCTGAAAGGTGCCATCCCCCCGTCGCTCGTGCAGCAGTATATGGAAGATCTGCCGTCGTGGTGCAATCTCGAAGTTACCTCCGATGAGCAGTGCGCGCTAGTGGTGAGCTTCATGCAGGCCAAGGCAGGCAGTGCGGAGTCCAACGTGGAGCTGGCCTGTGTACCGGAAAATGTGCAGGAGCTGCGCCGCACTTACATTAGCCACCCGGACCACCGCACCTACGTGCGGACGAACGCGCAAGGCTCAGTGACGGATCTCGTCATCTTTCGCAAACGCGACACACGTAAAACCGGCAAATCTGCCGATAGCGACTCTGGTGTCTTTGTGGCTGAAGTTGTGTATGCCCTCTTTACTACCTTCGACGGAACGGCGAAGGTGGATCACATGATGCTGTTGGCGTCGAAGCTTTTGTCAGCGAAGCTGCTGCTTGTGCCGACCATGTTCGGCATCACCGAAAGTGACCTTGCCAAGTCAAACTTTGATGAGATCGTTGCGAGCCGAGAGTACATTTACGCGGTGTCCGTGTTGACCCGGCGTGAGATGGATGGGCTTTGCCCGATGCCTGCCGCAAAGCTGTCGCTACCTCTCTACACGATTTGAGTCCCCGCGCGCCTCTCTCTTACGTGATCGGCCACTCTGTGCTGTCTTGCCCCGCATGTTAACACCCTCCCCTACGCACGAAAAAAAAAAAGGCGTCTCCCTACGTCCCCTGCTTCCTCTTATACACGCCTCTGTGCCGACGCAGCAGCCAGATTCGCGTCTGGGAACAGGCTTTCTCCGACTGTGTGGTTGCGTGGCGGAGGTCAACGCTGCAGGGAGTACTTATGCTATCGAGGTGGCGTTGAGAGTGAGGGCCATTGACACTGCGGATGGCGGGGAAGCAGTGCGGAGATCGAATGAGTCGCTGCGGTCAAATCCCTTTTTTCTCTATGCCTGGGTGTTTCTCACGGCTGTGGTTCTGCTGTCACTTCCTCCCCGGTATGTCCCTCCCTCTTCCTCTTTCTCTGTGTGTGTGTGTGTGGGTGGGTGGGTGGGTGGGTGTTTATCTCTGTGT